>NC_142947.1:39289491-39306991 GCF_046866305.1 Octopus bimaculoides | reverse complement strand
TCAAGACGCTAACACATACCACACAGCAGCCTCGTCCAGTCGGATTCTTTATCACTTCAAGGTGAAGTTTTGCCAGTTTTATGGGAGAAGACTTTCATCACTCCAACCCATCAAAAAGCTTTCCACTGTAGGCACAAGGCCTAAAATTCGTGGGGTAGGGGTACGTCGATCACATCGACCCCAGAACTTGGCTGTGAATTTGCTACCTTGTCTGAGTGAGTTCATAAATCATCCTGGGAATATCGCATGGCATTTGAACAAATGTATTGTAAAGGCATATACGGTATTTGCAGTTGAATTTATATGACTGTTACCACTAAAATGCGGGAGACGGGGGTATTTAGGCAACAGAGAATGGGGAATTTATTTATGTACAATATTTATTATAAGGATAAATATATAGAATTTAAAGAACGCATACATAAACATAGAAAAGCCCTCAAAATTTGCTAAATGTATTAAAACTGAGTCACAAAGCTTCATTATTAGAGCTTTTGTCGCTTTAGAAAATTTCTTTTTTTAAAACGCAGAGGAAGGTTCCTACTGACCCACCCACCGTGAAGAATAGGGTTAACACCTAACGTTGTTTACAAGTAGTTGCTTTACAGGTATTTGAGTTAAAAAGAAAAAATGCAAGGCCTACAACCTCTGGAATCCCACACACTCCTCAAAACTGCCTGGAGTTCACTCAGCAGCACAAATCCGGTTTGTGAAGAATTTGTTTTTCTCCCATCTTCTAAACAATTATGTTTCTATAAATAGCACCCCATAATGAAAACCTCGCCTTTCATTGCCTGATTTTCATCCAGCCTTACATTACACACCTTTCGCTAATCTCCTGTAAATATTCCCTTTTCGTCACCAATAGGCTCTCCGATCCATGAAGAAGTTCCTTCTGTTGCTCCAAACAAGGCTTCTGGCGCTGACAATGCTCTTTCTATTACACTTAAATAATACGCCCCAGAACTTGCCCCCTGCAGTCAACAAAGATTTCAATCTCTCAGGTTCTACAGAAATATACACTGACATTTAGAAGCAAGCCTCGTTTCATTGTATTCCAAAGAAAACAATCCCGTCCAACTCGGCCAACTATCACTCTGTTGCTCTCATTTCTAACATCTCCAAAGTAACGGAGACGGGAATTAACAATGACATTCGCCATCACTTTGAATTTCTCCTTTCTCTCTCTCTCTCTCTTTCTCTCTCTCTCTCTCTCTCTCTCTCTCTCTCTCTCTCTCTCTCTCTCTATCTCTATCTCTATGTCTCTCTCCTTCTTTCCTTAGTAGCCATCAGTTTGGCTTCCACAAGACCAGATCCACATGGGACTCACTCGCAGATGTCCTTCAACGGTGAGATCTCACTTTAGAGATATTTCAACAAAAGCGATAGTGTAGGTCTGATCATTAGCCATCAGCAAAGCATTCGTCCGTATGTGGCATCCCAATCTGCAGACTTCACATATCTCTCATCTCTTGGATTGATAGCTCCTTGTCAGATCGCACAATTGCTCAGCAAATACTCAGCAAACACAATTGAACAAAGAAACGAGTACTCATAAAATAATCCTTTGATAGAAGCAACGCGACACAGTGTGTGACAAGGCGACAGCTTTTTAATTAAATGTTCAATCCATTCATCAGACTTTTATACATTTTTGATCTATACAGTTACGTGCACAAAGTATGGGTCGACACGTGACTGTTTAAAATCATATTTGCCCCCAACTGCTTTGCAGTAGGATTGAACTTGGGACATGGAGATTGCAAGATCGTGACACGAAGTTCTTTATCAGTCGGTTAAATTTGCATAAATAGACATTTGTTTATATGCATGCATACATACTTACGTACTCACAAACACACACACAATATACATACGTACATACATACACACACACTTGTGTGTGTGTTTGTGTGTGTGTATACGAACATATACTGACATATATATGTTAAGCTATGAATTATTATTATCATGCGCCCTTTTAAAGCCTAGCTAGGCTCGTGGGCCCGGTTTCCCGGTTTCTATGGCGTATGTGTGCCCCCCACCCCACCCCAGCTGGACGGGACGCCAGTCCATCGCAGCGTTACTCAAGAAACAGAAAGGAAGAGTGAGAGAAAGTTGGGGCGAAAGAGTAGAACAGCGGTCGCCACCACCCCCTGCCGGAGCCTCGTGGGGCTTTTAGGTGTTTTCGCTCAATAAATACACACAACGCTCGGTCTGGGAATCGAAACCGCGATCCTCCGACCGCGAGTCCGCTGCCCTGACCACTGGGCCATTGCGTCTCCTTAGCTATGAATACATACATACATATATACATAGGTTTGGGGATGTTATAGGAGTTTTAACGTGCTTGATCATCACATCGGTTATCGATTACAGACGAGAAAACATATATCAATATAGTCGTTATAATAATAATAGGCGTGGTCATTTCTTTATAAAATAGATGATTCTCTTTGTCAATATGTTCTATCGTCTATTGAAGTGTTTGATCACTGACAGGTGTCTGACAACACCTTACAAGTCACTGATCTTAAAGTGTAAATCTCTATCTTTCTCTCTCCCCTCTCTCTGCCACTCTTTTTATCTCTGTTTATCTATGTATCCACCTGTGCTCGCAGCGCGTCTACTATTTCTATATGATGCAGTAACAATCTTTAAACAAAATAATGGACAGGTAGACGTAAAATTCAATAATCGTTCACCAGAAAATTTATCTTTATAAATACGAACACACACACACTTATGTATGTATGTATGTATGTATGTATGTATGTATGTATTTAATCCGGTTAGTGAAGAAATATGCGCCTTAGTCAAGATGTACCAAGTTCAATTCTATTGCGTGAAGTATTGAGCAAGGAACAGTTTTGATGTTATATTCATGTGCGTTTGTATGTTTACACACATAAGTGTGTAATAATAATGATTTCAGATTTTTGCCACAGGGGCAGCATGGAGGAGGGGGGTCAAGTCGATTACATTGATCCCCAGTGCATAACTGGTACTTATTTAATCGACCCCCCGAAAGGATGAAAGGCAAAGTCGACCTCGGCAGAATTAGAACTCAGAACGTAGCGACAGGAGAAATACCGCAAAGTATTTCGCCCAGCGTGCTAACGTTTCTTATTTCTTTATTGCCCACAATGGGCTAAACATAGAGGGGACAAACAAGGACAGACAAAAGGATTAAGTCGATTACATCGACCCCAGTGCATAACTGGTACTTATTTAATCGACCATTTTGGTACCTGCCTGTCATTGCTTTCAGTCAAGCTTTCGATGATGTTGACGCCACTTGTGACGATTGTACCGTGTTTCTGAAGAAGGTACTATCACTCATAGAACTACATAGATTAGGTTCGCACGCTTCCATTGAAAATTCCACTGAAACTTCGACCTCATGGAGATCGATTGAACTATCTCATCTAAGACAATCTGCACCAGTGCACTGGGGATGCTCATGATACCATCACTTTCACTAGATGAGTGATGTCCAAACGACCCAACCAGCATCACTATAAGCTCCTCGCCCCCAAGTCACTAATCCGAGGGAAAATGTTGCTCAAGAGCTGTGTTGGGAGGTTCTAACGCACTCACCATTTTCTCGTCATATAGAGCCTTCAGATTATCACTTTTATCCATTGCTCCCCCAACATTCTACCAGATGTTCCATTCACCAATTATGTCAAATTGGAAACTTGTTTCAATGAATTCTTCTACTCTGGTCTCGGTGATTTCTACCGTCAACGCGTTAAAAGCTAGTGGAATGTTGAGAAGCTGTGACGAATGAAAGAGAATACGTTATTGATTTATAAAATGTTTGATGAAGTCTACGGATTTCTGTTAATATCTTTTGGATTTCGATATTATTTCCCTTGTCCCTTTTAGCAAGAACTGTCATTAATGTTAATAATTCTTCCCTTGTTCACGCGTATAATTTTAATTATATTTTACAGGCGTGATTTTCACTACATTAAGTATATATCTTTTACTTTTTACCTGTTACATGTTTCAATCATTGGACTGCAGCCATACTGGAGCACTAGTTTGATGCTTTTAGTCGAGCAAATTAAGCCTAGTACTTACGTTTTTTTTTTAATTTTATTTTTTAAGACTGGTATTTATTCTTTCGGTCTCTATGCCGAACCGAGAACATAAACAAACCAAGACTGGATGTCCACCAGTAGTAAGAGACAAACACAAGGACATACGCTAACACGCACACACACACACACACACAAATATATATATATATATATATATATATATATATATATATATATATATACTTTATTTAAAAGCAGCAGAAATATAACAAAAAAACCGTTACTCTGAGTTTCACGTTCCCGTTCATCGGACAGTTTTGTTAGAAAGTCCGATGAACGGGAACGTGAAACTCAGAGTAACGGTTTTTTTGTTATATTTCTGCTGCTTTTAAATAAAGCATATTACTCTACCTCTGGTATTTGAGTACTCTTTTTTCCACCTTGTTGCACATTTCATGTGCTTACTCCGGTATATATATATATATATATATATATATATATATATATATATATGACGAGCTTTCTCACAGTTTCCTTTTACCAAATTCACTCACAAAGGTATAGAAAACAAAACACTTGTTCAATGTATCGCGCAGTGAGACTGAAACCAAAACCAATGGTTGAAAAATCGACCTTCTTAACCACACAGCCATGCCTACGCTTATATGTTAAGTATATTAAGAACGCTGGCTCTGACTATCTATATTTTCATGCAGAGAAGTATGCATGCGAAATAGTTCAGTGTTACTACCTTAAAAGCTTTCTAGTTGAGGAATAGGGAGACGATAAACCGAAAATCTATAGCATTCCTCGCGAATGTCACATCAATATTAAAATAACCAGTGGCTTTAAGAAAATCCTACAAAAACCATTATCAAAATCCTGCAAAAAACTATCATCAGTGTGGTAAGCAGAAAAGGATATCGTTGATATCTATTATTTGTATATCTTGCCTGTTTAATGGAAATACTTTAAAATCAATAGAACCGGGGGAAAATGACGAAAAAATAAAGAGGAATATGAAGGAGGAAACAAAATAAATGAAGGACAGAGTAAGCAAGGACATCCAGCTTTCATAGAATATATACTGCTCTCTGTCAATCTCATAAACTCCGGCTATCGCCTATAAAAGTCCTGAAGAGTCCAAGATAAAACGAAAGAACGAGAGTAAGAATGTAGTTGAGTGGAGTAGAGTATGATGTAAATAAAAGAAAGAAAACAAGGCATATTTTTTTATCAATATCAAGTAAAATGCCTTTACTTTTGGTTGTAGCGCCACCACCAGCGACATCACTACGAGACAACACAAACATCAGCTGAACCAGCAACAGCAATACCAGCGCCTTAAGCAATGCCACTTGCACCACTACAACGATATCGAAAAGTAAAAACCGGTTGTCGCAAAAGAATAACAAAATTGTAAAAATATAAAATGAATTGATAACCATTGAAAATAACGCTATAAAGATTTCAGGTTATGGTATTCGATATGAAGGCGCGAACAATAGAGAAAATAGGCCTATATAATAAAGAGCAAGAAAACGAGGGGAAAAAACAACCTAAGACAGCTTTTAAAATTGTAAGAAATCAGTAACACTTGACTTCCGATAGATCCAACTGAGTGTCAATGGCTATGAAGTGCAGATAAAGATTATGGGAGCCAGCGTTAAAGGTCGATCGTTTTGCTAGATCGTTTTGCTGGATCGCTTTGCTGGAGCAGAAGACATTCGGTCAAGGTGCCATGCTGCAAGACTGAACCCAGAACCGTGTCGTTGGAAAGCAAACTTCTCACCACATAGCCAGGCCTGCACCTCCACACCGTCACGCTTGTATATATGTGTGTGGGAGTGTATGTGTGTGTGTATGTGTGTTTATACATTGTGCATATATGGGATATGAGATATGGTTCTCTTTTGGCGCCCCCATTCAGCCTCCATGATTCGACTTATTTCCACTTATTTCTACCTCTCTCTTTCTCCCTTAATCTCTCTCTTTCCCCCCTCTCTCTCTATCTATCTATCTATATATCTACTTCTATCTTCTTATCTATCTATGTTGATTTCTGCGCACATGTGCATGCGTATGTGCCTTAAGTGCGAAAACATATTGTCGCCAAAATAGGCTGAATGTCTTGCCAGCCGTACCAAATCTTCAGCGCCCAAACAGGTACACCGAATCGCCTCATTTATGCACAAAGGACAAAACATTCAAGTAATGAGGCGCAGCAACATGGTGAAAATCATCACATGCTAGGAAACAACAGTAATGGTGTACAAACAATACACTTGACACCCTTCCTTCGCTATGCAAATACATCTACCTCCCCGATCTCTTTGCAACATATCGCACTAATGTACTAAATAAGCAAAGCAGCGAACATACAGGTTGTACAAAACAAACACGTACACCTCTTTCACATCTAATGACAACACTTATCCTGAGAGACCGTATGGACGTAAAACTTGCAGTTTTTGTTGCTCCATCATGCGTCAGCTGAGAAAGATTTGACTGTTATCTGTAACAGTATCAATAAGATATGGATAAGGCCAGAAACTATGGGAGAAGGAAACATTGTGTAAATATATCTAAGTGTACGACTGTTGTTCGTTTTATTATCTCAAGTAAAATGGAAATGTAAAGTCGAAACTGGTTGTGGAAGTTAGAACCAGAAGGTAGAGGGCTGTAACTTAACTCTAAGGTGTTTTGTCAGTTATATTGGAATCACTTGCAATGGATTGGAACACATGAACCATAGGCAATTAATAACGATATTTTATCTATTGACTCATATTCGTTACACCGTTTCTCTCTTTATTTTATAACTTGTTTCAATCACCGGACTATAGCAAAGAATGCCAGTTCTTCTCATTTATCGCTCTTTACAGTTCTAATCTTTTAAATTTATTGTACAAAACTGTTCAGATAATTTGTAAGTTTGTCTAATTAGTCACTTTTTTCTGTATTGAAGGTAGTAAATTAGCCAAATTCTACTTAAATAAGTATAGTGTTATTTGTAAACTATAATAAAATAATTTTAATATTCAAATTTTAATTTTAGCTGCAATATTTTAAGTAAAAAGGTTCCTTATTCTTTACTTTACTAGAAGTAATAGTTTGTCCTATACTTTTCCAGGTGTAATAACTTGTCCTGTACTTTTCCAGGTTTATAATCTTAAGAATATTACTTTTCATGCACGCATTTTTCCATGTAATCCATGATTTCTCCAGGCATTGCTGTACTGAGATAATTAATAATGTGTCAATTAATAATTTAAGATTTTAACTTATGAAATACTGGAAGACAATATTTCAATTTTTCCATGTAAGTGATGATAATATTTCAATTTTTTCATGTTTAATTTAAATATATGCTGTGATTGAATTATTTGATATTACCCATCCACACCAAATTAATGGCAGTGAATTGCACCATCTTGTTGGTTGCACCATGGCTCACCAAAAGTTACAAACAACAAGACCCGGAAAGCAAGTTAATTAAAGCTAAAAGACAAAATTATTAATAAAAGTTAAACTTACCCTAATTCAACAGCATATTAAAAATAACTTTATTAAATATTTAATTTAAAAAAATAAAATATACAAAGGGTAAAGTCGACCTCGGTGGAATTTGAACTCAGAACGAAAAGACAGACGAAATACCACTAAGCATTTCGCCCGGCGCAATAACGCTTTTGCCAACTCGCCGCGTTGCAATGTATGCATTCATTTTAGAATTATATTCTTACGTTAACATTATAGCTTTGGGAGTTACTTTTTACTTCTTGACTTACTGACAGTAAATTTCATAACATTTCACCTCATAGCTTTTTTCTACTAATTTTGTTCAATGCGACTAACGATTCTGAATTCCTCATGCATTTTTCTATCATTTAAGCCTAAGAAAAGTATACTTTTATTTTGAAATAAAAAGTTTATGCTAATTGAAGATGAATAGGTGCCTTACTGCTCCCCTTGAGGTCACAGATGTTTTGATATAACTTTTTTCTACTGAACCAAATCTCAAACTCTTTATGCCAAAGTGTAGCTGAGGAAATGTCCTCCTTAAAACTGTTAACGGTTTTCAATTTAGTTGAGAATTTAATTGAACTAGTAGCGAAGCTTGGAAGCTGCTGCGATTGACGAAATGGTGTGGACTTGAGAATATATTCAACCACTACCGTGGTTGAATGATATTGATATATATATATATATATATATATATATATATATATATATACATATAAGATGGGCTTGTATCAGTTTCTTTGTACTCACAATGCTTTGGTCAACCCGAGACTACAGTAGAAGATATTTTCTCAAGATACCACGCAATGGGACTGAACCAGGAGCCATATATTTGGGAAACATACTTTTAACCGCACAGCCACACACAAAAATGTATGACTACGACGATGTAAAATGTTTCAACTAATCTCAGATTAAATCATTAGCAAAACAAAAGTTTCTACGAAACATATTTCTTCAAAGTGCTCTATAATTATAAACCTCCTCCAACAAAATGCTATCGATTATCAACAAGTGTTTTACATGCATGTTTTTCCCTCTTTTCTTTTCCCTGATTTGCTTCTGTTTATTTGTTTTGTTTTGTTTTTTACTCTTTTGCGTGCTTTCCTATTATTTTCCTTTTGCTTCAAGGCAGTATTCGTCAACGTACTTCAGTTCAATAGAGGTTCTTTTTTTTTTTCTTTTTTTAGTAGTATTGAAATATGTTATTGCATCTGTTCTCAATATTTTATTTCCATCACGTATCCTGCTTTGCAGTTCATCGAAAATGCTTCTTTCATTGGATGTATATTTAGAACTTTATAACTTGCAGTTATTCTTTCAGAAATTTTTACTCGACTTCGTGTCTTTCCTCTCTCGTTTGCTTTTATTCTCATCATTCTTCTGTATTCTTAGACTAAAGTTAGTATTGCCTGTGGTCCTGAATTGGCAGAATCAATAAAGCGTCGACGAATCACGCCCTAGCTGTATTTGTTCTAGCTCTTTTCGTTCTGAGTTCAAATCCCGCTAAGTCAACTCTGATTTACATCAGTCTGAGATCGTTAAAAGCAAAGAACTATTCAAATAGTATATTTAGCCCTCACTTCATATGAGTAGCATAGTACATCCATAAGTCAAATTACCTCTCAGCCACGGAGCTCCAACGACAGGGGAAGTAACACACAGTTTACTATAAATCGCCGCCATATCATTATTTTGCTTGCATAACTACCAACTTAACACAATAAGGCGGCGAGTTGGCAGAAACGTTAGCACGCCGGACGAAATGCTTAGTGGCATTTCGTCTGTCTTTACATTCTGAGTTCAAATTCCATTGAGGTTAACTTTGCCTTTCATCTTTTCGGGGTCGATAAATTAATTACCAGTTGCGTACTGAGGTCGATCTAATCGACTGGCCCCCTCCCCCAAAATTTGGAGCTTTATGCCTAGAGTAGAGACAAAAATAACTACCAACTCAACTCACACGCCTATACACAGACGTCATTCAATCATACGTACATTCTTTCTATTTCACTCTCTCTCTCACTCACTCCCTCTCTCTCTCTCTCTCTCCAATGTTGAACTCTAACAAGGAATAACACAAAAGTGGACGAGATTTAGATATTGCAATAGATAGCTGTCACGAATTCAATGTTCCCTTTCAAAGTTATTCATGACAGCTACGCTTTGGGTTATAATCCATTCACCAAATCTGACAATGATATATTAGGAAATATTTCCATACGTTCAGCATTTTTGTGATTCTGTTACTTTACAAGCAACTTTAGAAATAACTAGAGGACATTGAACTCCGTGCAAAGAAAATGATTTTCTTTTTTGTCCATCAGTTTATTTTACTTACATCAATAATATTCTGATAAAAAGTATATCTAAAAAAGTATATTTAGAAAAAAGTATGTCGAATTTCATTTATCTTTTGTAATTAATATACTGAGTGGTCATTAAAACAGAAAACTATACCCATGCATACATATATATATATATATATATATATATATATATATATATATATATATATATATATATAGGTGAAAGAGTTGGTATGTGAAAGCACGTGATCGGATGTATAAAAGACAGAATAGAGTGAAAAAATATAGAAAGGATAAAAGGCCAAGTCGACATTGGCGGAATTTGAACTCAGAACGTAGCCGCTGACGAAATATCACTAAGCTTTTCGCTCGGCATGCTAATGATTCTGCCAGCTCACCATCCCCGCCGCTGTTAATAATAATATAATCCATTCTACTATAGGCACAAGACCTGGAGTGCTGGAGGAGGGAACTAGTAGATTACATCGACCCCCCATGTGTAGCTGGTATTTGTTTCATCGACCCCGAAAGGGTGAAAGGCAAAGTCGACATCAGTAGCATTTGCACTGAGAACATAAAGACGAACAAAGTACCGTTAAGCATTTTACCAGGTGTGCTAACGATTCTGCCTGCTAGCCACCGTTAAATCACTAATTAATTAACGAAAAATATTTCTAGCTTTCATATCTTATGTTCAAGTCATACCATAAATATAACTGTTTTGTTATAGCATTTCCCCCATTATATACAGCATAATTACAATAAATTATATCCCGATCACACCAAAATAATTGAATTTTATATGAAATGATTGATTATTTGAGTCACATTTTAATTTAAAACAAAAAATATTAACCTCAAATTTGAAAGCCGTCTTGACAAGTCAATTTTCAGCTGTCATTAACTGTCTTGGTTACAAAAGATTACTCTACAATTAATTAATATAGATTGATTGACTTCTCAAACTTCATATTGTTTGGTTTTGTATATTTTTCTGAAAATTTTCCGACTGGTCTAATATCTAATATCTTTACAAAGTCAAAAAAAATAAAGGCGTAAGATTTCTTCTGCTTCATGATAAAGGCATTTTCTCAAATAATGTCGTCTTTTAACAAAAAAAAATATATATATATATATATATATATATATATATATATATATATATATATATATATATATATATATATATATATAATATATTATATATATTATATATATTATATTATATATATTATATATATATATATTATAATGTCTCTTCTTTAACAGCTTTCCTCTTCTTAGACATTCTTTTAACGTGCAAATTTTTAACCTCTATTATTTCCATTTGCAGTATTTAAGCTTTATTTTTGGATTGAACTTCAAACCATCTTGTAAACGAAATTAGTGGTTTTCTCAACATTCACCAGTTGTACTTTTAGTAACATATATTTATTAAGGCGGCGAGCTGGTAGAATAATAAGTACGCCGGGCAAGATTTTAGGTTCTCAGTTCAAGTATTGCCGAGATAACATTTGCAGATAAAATAAAATATCAAGCAAGGAATGGTGTTGGTGATATCGATTTCCATCTTCAGCTCAAAATTGTTGGTTTTGTATACTCAATTCAGTAAACTGTAGACACACACACACACACACGCGTATATATGTGTGATGTGTGTGTGTGTGTGTGTGTGTGTGTGTGTCTGATAATATATAAATCAGACTTATGTTTGAAATTTAGAATAGTACATTTTTCTGTTAGAAAGTAAAAAGCAAACTAAATCGAATGATATGTGTCTGCAATAATTAATCTTCAAGGAAAAATCGTAGAAAGTGCACCTTCAGTTTTTTTCTCTTCGTGTTGAAAGGCAAGGTCCCGTAAAGATAGACTTTCACTTCCCCACGGCAATTTACTGATGTTCTACGAACTTGTGATATAAAACTGAAAGAATTTCTTGCACCATTACCACGTCATGTTTTCTCTAAGTACGCGTTCGTAATCTTGAAATGGACACAAATGATAATTCTTTTACTATATACTTGCAGTTGGAAGAGTGTGCTCCATGGCCACAGTCAAATGACTGAAACAAATAAAAGAATATACATACATATATATATATATATATATATGTATATATATATATATCTGTAAATGTATATTTATGTGTGTATGTGTATATACACACATATATATGTACGTATACGTATATATATGTATATGTATGCGTATAGTGTATGTATATATGTATATATATGTATGTAAATATGTGTGAGCATATATGTATGGTATGGGTATACATATATATATATATATAAGCATTTGATTTTCCGTATGTGTGTATGAGTGTACGTATGAGCTGTGCATCTGTATCTTTCTCCTCCTCTTCATGCTACCTCCCTCCTACTCTTCTTTCTTTTCTGATTATGTGCTATATGAGAGAGTGTTTCTATGTGTGTTTCTCTGTGTGTGTGTGTGTGTGTGTGTGTGTGTGTTAAGTTCATGTATATGTATGGGTATTTTGATCTCTGTGTGTGCGTGCTTTTACTTCAAACGAAATATGAATAGCATCGTGACTTCAGCTTTTGATGACCTCAGGACCATCAGAAAAAAAGCACTCTTAGATTTTTACTTTGACCTATTGCAATCCATTTTTAAATATATGTGTTATTTCTTTACTACCCACAAGGGGCTACACACAGAGGGGACAAACAAGGACAGACAAACGGATTAAGTCGATTATATCGACCCCAGTGCGTAACTGGCACTTATTCAATCGACCCCGAAAGGATGAAAGGCAAAATCGACCTCGGCAGAATTTGAACTTAGAACGTAGCGGCAGACGAAATACCGCTAAGCATTTCGCCCGGCGTGCTAACGTTTCTGCCAGCTCGCCGCCTTAAATATATATATATGTGTGTGTGTGTGTGTGTGTGTGTGTGTGTGTACGTATACATGAACAAGTATGTGTATATGGATGTGTGTGTGCACGTGTCTGCGTGAGAGCGTGTGTGTGCGTGCATAGGTTTGTGTGTGTGTGTGTGTGTGTGTGTGTGTGTGTGTGTGCGTATGTAGCTTTCTAACAGCCATAATAACACCCGGACAACATCTAATATTTTGTTACAAGGCCAACAATTTCGAGGAAAGTGTGTAAGTCTGTTACATTTCCCCTAGTATTCAACTGGTACTGAAGCGACCACTAAAGCCTGACCAACAAAGTCGAACTAGGCAGAATTTGATCTTAAAATGTAAAGATGGACGAAATACCGCTAAGCATTTTGCCAGGCCTGCCAACTTTTCTGCCAACCTACCGCCTTAGAAAACAATATTGTATTAAAGGAAATCTGACACTAATAAAACAATTGTTTGAAAATTGATTCTAAGCAAGAAAATCGATCCCTATTCAGCGACCCCCTTTTTTTTTTAATGAAACAATCGCTGATCACAAAGTCACGTAACGGAGTCACGATACGATTTGCTAATATCTAATGTGTTGTAAACATCTAATAATTAAAGTGGGGAAGGAAATCATCAGAAAAGTCATTCTGATTCTGGGTTTTTTTTTTTAAATATATATTTCTAGGCGAGGTTGTGTGGTACATTGGGCAGGTATGTTCAACTACAGCATCGGCGAGTGGAAGAGGTTGACGGAAATCGAAAAAAGACCGGTGCTCGCGCGTGCACAAATGTATGCGTTTGAGCCTTTGCATCTGTCCCCTACAACCGCTTGACAACCAGTGTCGATGTGTCTACATTTCCGTAACGGGGATGGCAAAAGTGAAAGTAGATTTGTACTTCCAATATGTGTGGTGGGAGGTGGATGTGTGTGTGTGTGTATTTGTGTGTGTGTGTATTTATGTGTGTCTATGTTTGTCCCCCACCATCACTTGACAGCCGATGTTGGTGTATTTACATCCCCGTAACTGAGCGGTTCGGCAAGAGAGACCGATACAATAAGTACTAGGCTTACAAAGAATAAGTCCTGGGGTCGATTTGCTCGACTAGAGGCGGTGCTCCAGCATGGCCGCAGTCAAATGACTGAAACAAATAAAATAATTTTTTTTTTTTAGATTACACATCTGTCACACGGGACCGAGTATCACTGATGAGGCCACAGAATGTGTGACGAAAGAACTTTTACAGACGTGTAAACTAAAAATAATACGAATAATAACTAAAGTGAAAATCAAATAAATAGTGCGTGTGTTCCATTGGCAAAAAATGACCGTCCCCAAGTATAATATTATATTGTGTTTTTATATATTTTTGACTTTAGTTGAAGGCCATATATCGATTAGCTTTATGCCCTCGGACATTACGGCATTGAGTCCAGTTACCATAACGTATAAGTGACCAAGATTATAACATTCTACCTGAATGGGATGACAATTCCTGGCTGGGTTTCTCATTTACAGCTGAATGAACCAAACCACGGAATACAGAGTGTTTTCTCAAGAACACAACTCACCGCTTAGTCCGGAAATCGAAACCACGACAGATCTTCTTATCATAAGGGCAACAGCATAACCACTAGGGACGAGTCTTCACATATATGAGACAGACAGTAATACTAATATGTGGAGTAAGGCGGTGAGCTGGTAGAATCTTAAGTCGCCGTACGAAATGCTTCGCGGCATTTCGTCCGTCTTTACGTTCTGAGTTCAAATTCCGCCAAGGTCGACTTTGCCTTTCATCGTTTCGGGGTCGATAAAATCAAGTGCCAGTTGAGTGCCGGGATCAATGTAATCGACTTACCCAGCTCCAACCTTGGTCACGATGTTGCTGGCCTCGTGTCAAAATTTAAAATCAATATGAATGTGCGGATTAGTAAATTACTTCGAAGAAATAGCGAGGAAAAAAAGGATTATAAAAGGATTCAAATAGAAAGAGAGAATGTGTGCGATGATCATATCATTGAAAAGGAGACTCGCTGTTTAAAAGAAGCGAACTGGCAAAGACGTGGATATCGAACCTGAAACACGGATCATCCGTTATTTTCCTTCCATTAACTGAGACGGTGCATATACGAAATATTTTGAATGGAAACTAAGACAATGAAGGAAAAAGAGAATAATTTAAAATTTTGATTACAATATGATAGAAGGTAGAAACATATAATAAAAGCTAAAAATAAATTCACACTCTCAGTTGTGAGTCTCTCTTTATCATTTCTCTTTCTTTCTCTCTTTCCCCCCTCTCTCTCTCTCTCTCTCTCTCTCTCTTTCTTTCTTTATCTCTCTCTCCCTCTCTCTCTCTCTCTCTCTCTCTCTCTCTCTCTCTCTCTTATTCACACATGCACAAACATGAGGATAGATGGATTTATCGAAAGGCATTTTCGCGTTTATTAAAGATTTATGCCTTAATTCAATTTTGTAGTCATATTGATGGCAGTTATAATTAAGACAATTTCAGTATTTTAATTGGTTTTTACGCTTTCTTCACGAAATGCACGCCTACCCCACTCCGTATCCCATTTTACAGGTTGAAATACAATAGAAGTCATCCGTGAAATAATACAAAGAAAAAAAATTCATAAATAAAACTAATTAATATCTCAAGCCAGGCCACACAGAAATATTCATCTATCCTCGTTTATGATGAATGCTTGCTTTCAAAAAAATAATGAACACCGTGTTAAATGAATCAGTTCTAAATGAATAATAGAAAATACAGGGGAAAATAGTTTTCGTTCCCAGATTCCACAGTGTTCTGAACATTATGGATGGTTGCTGAAACGCATTTTTTGCAGCCCAAACAGAATTTTGGACAGATCGTCGACCCGTGTGATCACAGATCAATTCGTGATAAGCGTTACACGCTTCACAATTGCGCGTACCGTGGTACACGGGATCAGTGATAAATGCATCAGTGATAAACGAAGATAGATGAACTGGACACACATATGCGTATTTATACTAGGTCTGACCAATAAGTGCTCCGAGATGTGATCGCTGAACTTATTAGAAATAGCAGCTAAATGTCTCTTGAATTGCAGCCTGTAGCCTTAAAAAATAAATACATGGATTAATTGAGCTTAGTGTTTGAAGAAAAACGATGGGTTGGTCACACTTCCCAGGTTAATAAGGGAATTGGCTGAGCGTCAAAGAAAATACGTTATGGAATTTTTAAAGAAATATAAAGAAATGTTGTCAATGAAAGCTGTAGCTCTCTCAGTCAGTTTGAAGTTACGGGGATGAATACAGTAAAATGGGTTCCAGAAGGGCTGAATTTTGTAAACAAAACATAGGAAGAGATAATAGTGTGTAAAGTAGGAAGAAACACACACACACACACACACAGACACATACATGCACATGCATACACACACATACGCACACATTCACGCACACGCTCACGCACACATTCATGCACACACATACACTTGCATTGCATACATATGTGTAACCGCATGTGTATGTGTATGTGTGTGTATGTGTGTGTGTACTTATGAAGGCGCATAGCCTAGTGGTTATGGGTATTCGCCTCATGATCATAAGGTTACAGTCGTGGCCAAAAGTTCGGAACATTTTTTTAAAATTAAAATTGTTATGCTCAAGTAGAATTCGATTCAAATATATACAACGTTTATATTTGGGCATTTAATATAAAAATCCTAATTTTCAGACCACTGTTCCAAGCTTTTGGCCAAATAATTAACAATATATAACTTTAAGCATTTAATATAAAAATTCTAATTTTCAGATTTATATTCTAAACTTTTGGCCACGACTGTAGATTCCCGGCGGGGCGTTGTACACTTGAGCAAAACACTTTATTTCACGTTGCTCCAGACCGCTCAGCTGCTAAGAATGAATTGTACCGAGGCTATAGTACAAGACACCCAAGATTACACGCAAATTGAACCAGGAATCATGTGTTTTGGGAAGCAAGCGTTTTACTACACAGCCACGCCTGCACCTATATGCTTTTGTTTTCTTCTTAATCCTATGCCTTACGGAGTCAAAATCCTGAATAAACTTTCCCTTCATTGTTAATCTTGTGCCGTTCATCATTATAGCATCACATTGAGTGAAGTTGCCAAATACTCCACTGCCTTGGAAAGGCAGGTAGTTTGAATTGAGTGTCTTGGGTGCAATTTTTTTACGTGTATGTTTGGTTTTCTTCGTAGCCTGCGATAAGAGAAGTGAAGTTGTCAAGGCAAAAATAAATTATATTCTCATTGTGTGCATTAAAATTCTTGTGATATGAGGTTGCCCGGCAAATTACTGCTTAATTGAATTTTAAATTTTATTGGCTATAATGCAAGTTTTATATATCGTTACGTGAGTTGAAATGGGTTTTTTTTCCGATTTATGATTCTTCGTTATTGCTATACAAGGAGTCACCGCAAAGTTCCTCGAGACTTGAAAAGAACGCAACACCTTAGTTCACGGGGAGTGAACAAACTGTACATTAATGACGCCTCCAACAACACACTGCGTTTGTTAAGTAATAATAATAATAATAATAATAATAATAATAATAATAATAATGGTTTCAAATTTTTCCACAAAGGCAGTAAATTTGGGGGAGAGGATTGCTTGACAATCGATGCTGGTGTGTTTAGGTCCCCGTAACTTAGCGGTTCGGCAAAAGAGACCGATAGAATAAGTACTAGGCTTACAGAGAATAAGTCCT
>NC_142947.1:39254491-39286991 GCF_046866305.1 Octopus bimaculoides | reverse complement strand
GAAAGGTTGTTATATTTATGCAATAAAATGCTTGTACACGCGTACACAAAACACGTGCGCGCATGTGTGTGCACACTCATATTTATTACTTGTTTCAGTCTTTTGACTGCGGTGGTGGTGTTGTTGTTGCTGTTGTTGTTGTTGTTGGTGGTGGTGGTGGTGGTGGTGATGCTGATAATGATGATGATAATGCGAATGTCGATGATGAGTAGGATGACGATGACGATGATGACGATGACGATGATGACGACGACGACGATGATGATTTTGAACATTATCACAAGGTTACGACATTTAGTGATTTAGTGGCGGCGGAAGTGTATTGAATATACCAGCAGACTGTATATTGATTTGCAATACAATCTACTATTGGATTCAATACACTTCAGCTGCCCTCATCACCCATCCACTCGTCAGAACAACGTCTCTAAAGACAAATTCTTTATAATTTCGTCTCGTAATTATCTGTGACTAAAATATTGGGTAGAATAAATTGAAAACAAACTCTACCTGTATCATTACTCTCACAAGCAGGTAGAACCACACCAAACAGAACCACGCCAAACATATATTCTTTTTTATTATTCTTTTATTTTTTACTTGTTTCAGTCATTTGACTGCAGCTGACATGCTGGAGCACCGCCTTGACCCCCCCCCTCCCGGACTTATTTCTTAAGCCTAGTACGCATGCTGTCAGGCTCTTCTGCCGAACCGTTAGTTACGGGGATGTAAACACACCAACACCAGTTGTCGAGTGGTGATGGTGGGGGTGAAACACAGATACAAAGACACACACACACACATAGATATATACATGCATAGATAGATAAATAGATAGATAGATAGATAGATAGATAGATAGATAGATAGATAGATAGATTGATAGATAGACATAAACACAGACCAATTCAGTGCTTATGATTCAATATCTTCCACATCATACACGCAACCTTTCCTGTTCGTTCTTTTGTTATTTATAACAATGTTACAGCACCAAACGGCTTCCATACATCCATGTGTTAGACCGTGTACTTAAGCATTTATAAAGTTACTGATAAGTCAGTTATCTCGTCTGTCATTTTAGGTTTTGCTAGTCTCATTATTCCATCTCTATTTTCATACAATGTACATTCTTTCTAGACTTCATAATTTCCAATCTAATCGTCCCATTCTTTATACGTTATTTACTCTACGTCTATCTATTAATCAACTTTATATCTCCTTTATTGTCTATTTTCAGGTTCCAGTAACTTAACCAACCTCGAGAAATTATATCATATTATATTTATATTATACTTGCTTCGCTATGTAAATGCCTGAAGCTGGACGGACTAAATTATCTTTATTTACTAAACTGATAAACCTTTCAAACCCCATCAGCTATAAAATAAGTGTACGCAAACATTATTGCTTCAGGATGTCTTCACCCTCAACTGAAAATGTTAACCCTTTCGAACAGCAGCAAAAGAATATTTTATATTGACTGCCCGTGGCTGTGTGGTAAGAAGCTACCATTCCAATCACATGATCCCGGGTTAAAGTGTCTTCTTCTATAGCCTCGGGCCGACAAAAGCTATGAGTGGTATACGGATCCTGAAGGAAGCCCGTCATAAGTATATACGTGCGTGTGTGTGTGTGTGTGTGTGTGTGTGCGTGTGTATGTGTGTGTGTGTGTATGTGTGTGTGTGTGTGTGTGTGCGTGTGTGTGTGTGTGTCTTTGTGGATGTGTTTGTCCTCCCATCATCACTTGATAACCGACGCTGGTACGTTTTGTCTCTATAACTTGGCGATTCAGCAAAAGAGACCGATAGAATAAATACTAAGCTTACAAAGAATAAGTCCTGGGGTCTATTTCTTCGACCATAACCATTTGAGGCGGTGCTCCAACATGGCCGCAGTCAAATGACTGAAACAAGTAAAAGAATAAAAGAATAAAAAGAAAACTATAAAACTTCGAAAGCAGTCGAAAGGAGGTTATCGGGAAATTTCAGCCTTGCTTGATGGCTATCAAACCTGGCTAGAGCAACCTAAACCCATTCCGTATATTAAGCAGCTTCAAGAAAATTTAACCTCATGTTATTTAGAGATCTAAACCTCAGTAAATTGAGAAATGAAACAAATGAAAACAAAATGGTTGTTATCTGAAATGAAGTGCCTTCGGGTCCCTAAGAGAGGTCTGCTTTATGTCAAGTATACTTCTAAGTCATCAAAGCTAGTTCGTTGTATAAGTGTAACGTCCTGATCAGGAGGCTGTGCTGTTGACATCTGCCCTGCACGAAATTTTTCGGCCTCCTTTTTCAACTCTGCTTCATTATTTTCCTAATACCATGTATTTTTTCGAACAACTGTATATACGAAGATGAGATCTCATCATATTTTTATTACAGTTCTTTTTTTCTTTTTCATTTTTTTTTTTTTTCTCAAAAATATCCATGAACAGGTTTTTGATTCCTGAGGAACCCGTCTTCATGTTCCGGGTAAAATATATTACTGAACCGATATTAACAATCAACTAAAGCGCAAGAATGTTCTTCTTTGTCGTCCTGTATCTACTACGCCTGGAACATTATGTTTTTCTATTTCTCTTTTTATTGTGCTTGACGGTTGCTGCTTCATTTATCGCTGTCGTTATTACTACTGTATAGTTTTTTTATCTTTTCCGCCTCTACACTGCTTCAGTGGTTTTGCGGTCTTATTCTGTTATTCGTGCTATTGTTATTGATGTGATGCCGATGTCATCTTTATTGATATTGTTTTCTCCACGTCACTCTTATCCCTTTCCTCTATGAATAAATAGGTACAATACGTTCTTAAAGCAAAAGCTATGGATAAATATCAAAATTACAAGGTTTCAGTTCTAAAACAAATTTAGTAAAAATTAGGGTTCGATAGACTTGTCTAAGTTACTCTAAACGTTAACTGGAAAAATAAAGGAAACAACTACTCCTGCATTAGATATAGGTGCATATTACACAGGTAGTGTGTAGCGATTTTCTTCACTACTTCAGGGAGTGATGACCCTGCCTGACATGAGCCCCGTACTCAGCTGGCTCCGGCCGACAGTACCCGGTATCGGCCCCTATCCAGAGTTATGGAAAGAGGACAACCTTCAAAGAAATCCGGAATGGCACCCCGTAGGTAGGCGGTTTAGTGTTTGACTCGACACTCTTCCGGTAGCTCCTGCAACCAAGTTGGTGCCAAACGTAATGCTCTGCACTCCTTTGGACTACGTCAGCAAGGTCGAGAGAGGCATCCTGACGATTGGGCTAGAAGAAGAAGAAGAAGAAGAAGAAGAAGAAGAAGAAGAAGAAGAAGAGGAAGAAGAAGAAGAAGAAGAAGAAGAAGAAGAAGAAGAAGAAGAAGAAGAAGAAGAAGAAGAAGAAGACGAAGAAGAAGAAGAAGAAGAACAACAACAACAACAACAACAACAACAATGATAATAATAATAATTTATTCTTCATTTATACAATTAACTCTGCCTACCATGCTCCACTATACAGTCTTTTAAATAACAATCCAGTATGTGCGCTATATTTATTTTTACGACAAAAATTATCTACCAACAGTGATACGTCAATAATTCTTTCTAATCGTGGTACAAGCCCAAAAATTTTGGAAGGAGGAGAAAGTCCATAACATCAACGACGGGACTTGAGTGGTAAGTATTTTATCCACCCCGAAAGAGTAGATATCGGGGGAGTTTAAACTCAGAAGGTAAGGAGCCGGACGAAATGCCGCTAAGCATTTTGTCCGACATGCTAACGATTTTGCTTGGTCACCGCAATGGGGAATATATCAATATAATCTTTTTTACTATAGATACAAGTTCTGAAATTTGGGGAACGGGGGCTTGTCGATTACATTAACCCTAGTGCCTAACCGCTACTCATCGACCTCAAGAGAATGAAAAGTAAAGTCGAACTCGGCGTAATTTGAACTTAGATCGTAAAGCCAGACGAAATGCCGTTAAGTATTTTTTTTCCAGTTCACCGCCTTAGGAAACACATCAATGATACTGCTGCAGTCACTTGTCACAGTCTCTGCAACTAATATCCGTCGAGGGTTTCGTGTAGTTTCCTCTCAATGCGTCCTGAGCTCAAATTCCATTGATCAGGATTGATCAAATATCTTACTAGAAGTATTTTAAAGCCAATTCAGTCAGCTTTAATATACTTTATTGATGCAAGACTGCTTTTGTTTTTCAGTTTGAAAATCAATATTTCAATCATGTTAAAGTGACTACTGCAGCAAAACTTGTTTTTTTCACAACAAATGTTTTGTATTCTGTGAGGAAATCCTCTGAAATGCTTTTGATCTCATAGAGATCGATCAAATCGATTTTAACCAATTTCTAGGATCTATTTACTCTGCTCCTCGCCTTCTTATACAATTTGTGCAAATGTGTCAATGTAAGTGAATGTGAGAAATTAGTACTTCAAAGTCGTAAAATTCACATGACTAAATCTATTTTAGATACAAGAGCAGAAATATTGTGGTGATGAAAATAAGCTTCTTCAGCGTTTAGTTTGTTTAACAAAAACATTATCTGTATAAATAAAATTCTCTGGCGTCCATAGTACATTCCACAATGGCTCATTGGTTCAGCTCACTAAGGTTTTTAATCTTAATCTTCTCGCATGATATCAGTCATTTACAAGTGCTTAATTTTAAAGACATCCCAACATCTTTGTGTCTATAGTACCACAAAGTATTTCAATAAAACAGCATCAAACATTATTTTCAATAACGACATGTACATCAATTGGAACAGCTCAACTTAGTGTCTGTTCTTTCTTCAAGATAACAGACGATAATTAAATTATTCTAGCGCACGCCAAATATGTTTGGATAAATCTAATCAAAGAGTAGTCAACACAATTAAATTTATTTGCAGAATTCAGTCAACTGTTAATCAATGTTAAGACATGAACAAGGACTTTGTTTGTGGACGTTGACGGATGCAAAGACACTCATGAATAGATACAACTGCGCATATCCATTCACACACAAGCACACACACACACACACACACACACACACACACACACACACACACACACTCATATATATATATATATATATATACAGTGTGCGATGGATAAATTGTCGCAATTCTATATTTTTAATTTAGTGCATGTGCATTGTTAATTTTTTATTTTGTCGATGACACAGTATAGTAGGGTCAGTTGGGCACCGTCTGTGAGAAAAACAGCACCATGATGCAATTCACTCTGTCAGTAATTTGGAAACATCATGCGGTATTGCTTGGCATTCGCGCCGGAAGCTCCAGTACGAAAATATGGTGAACACACAGAACAACCGTTGGCTTGCTGTGTCACCAAAACATGTACCGAGAGTGATAAAAATCAAGCATTCAGTCAACATCATGGTGTTTGGAGTGATCACTAGTGACGACGACGTTATACCTCTATTCATCTTCCCACATGGCCTCAGATTCAACACGGAAGACAACATCAAGTGCCTAGAGGAGAGAGCAGACGACTTAGGTCTATAGGCGGGAGAGAGCAGACGACTTAGGTCTATAGGCAGGAGAGAGCAGACGACTCCCCATGGTACCAATGGCGGCCGGTTTCTTCAGGGATCGATGGGGTTTCTTTGTTACCCTTAGAGTATTGGAGAATTTGGTTGTTACCTGTTTTCTTATTAATTGTTACTGCTTTATGTATGCATGTGTATATGTAAATCCCTACTGTCCCTTGTCTTTGTATTGACCTACATTACTTTTCAGTCCTTGGAGTCTACAAAGAAATTTTTTTTCAGAAATACCTAACAATTCTAAGACAAAAGAATAAAATCAGCTAGTTTCGAATTCGAAACAGGATTTGGTGCTTTATCAGGCTGCAAGTCTGTCCAAGATCGGTGTTATCAAACAGCCACTGCGCTTTCCAACCAGTTATTTCGACCATTCACAGATGAAATATGAAGTAGAGAAGTTATTTTTTTTCAATAGAAGTGTCTTTACTCCTGTTTCGGGGAAAGTTGACCTGCTGCCCTTGTCGTTTGTGAAGGAGCTTTCTCCTTTGACTTCTTACGATTGCTTATGGAATCCGCTCATAAGCACACATAGGCACACACACGTATTATCACAAGCAGCATGCTTACACATTTCAAACATTCATATTATATAAATGCAGGAATGTGTTTTAAATAGATGAATACATCACGGAATCGACTCTTGCTGTTTTGTGTAGTTATAATGATGCAATTCCGTCTTTTAGCTGCGCTGCTTGATAAAGATGAAACAATATTTATAGAATTCCATCCCAATATTAGGAAGCACAATTCAAATATATGCATATATATAATGTGTGTGTGTGCACGCGTATAAGTGTTAGATGTGTATGAAGCGAATGGATGAGTACTCATACATCCATAGATCTATCGCATATACACACACATATATAAAGACATATACACAACACTCACACATACGTATAATATATGCAGGCCAATGTCGAACAATGAGAATGAGTGCTCAACACCGCATTTGTGCATAAATATTCTTTATTTGTTAGTTAACAAGACTACCATTGCTTTCATGCCGAGACTTCTCAGCCACGTGGGGGTGTTGGTACTCGTCACCATTGTCGTATTCTCGTCCAAGATGGAGACGAGTCCCATGTGGCAGCCTTGATAATCGCTGAGACTTATTGACATGACACCTTTTTAACTAGCATTTTAACATATATAAATATATATATATATATATATATATATATATGTATATAGTTTTAGGGAAAAGAACCAAGGTTCATGAACTCATCGATGAAAATCCGCTGAAAATTAATAATTAATCCGATGAAAATTTATAATTAAAAACGTTTATTTAATTATCATTAAAAATTTTTCTATATGTGACAGTGGATTTTCATCGGTGAGTTCATGAACCTTGGTTCTTTTCGCTAAAACTATATATTTATATATATTTTACTCTGTGAAACTTAATTTAATTTTAATTTTTAATAAATTGATTTGAATTGAATTTTTACCTGTAATTTTGGATTTTATCCCTATTATTATTATTATTATCATTATCATTATTATTATTATTATTATTATTATTATTATCATTATTATTATTATTATTATTATTATTATTATTATTATTATTATTATTATTATTATTATTATTATCATATATATATATATATATATATATATATATATATATATATATATATATATATATATATATATATGTCTGTGTGTATAATAAGTAATTCATACTTTCAACGCTAACGAAGTTCTGACCTTCTCCGAAGAATAAATCCTTAAGACCGATCTGTTTCTGCATTTCACTGTTTCAGGAAGTTTCGCGTTTAGTGAATCTTCAAATCCTTGTAACTAAAACACTTGTCTTCCAAAGCTATGGAAAAATGATGCGTCGGTGGTCAACATATTTAATTATACGCCGCTTATTTTGCGCTGGTTCATGTACTTAACCACGAGTGTAGGAGCGAATGTTTCTGCTTCTTCGCGTGCTTTGCAATCTGTTCTCAATGTCAAGTAGATGACTTATGCCTTGCTTACTCTGAGCAGGGTACTGGTGTATACCTCTACTACTATCTCCTTTAATTGGTCCTTTAAGGATAAAGCAGAAGGCCTTTCTCTTCGTGAGACAAACCTGCATCAGTTTTCTCTTCGGGCAGTTCTAAATATATTCTCACGATATACGTATGTACAGTATGTACTGTCCTATCTCACACATTTCATTCAATATTTCGTTTTGTAATGCGCGCTGTCTATGTTCTCGTAATCCACGCTGGAAGCTACTTGAACGAAATTAACTTCATCCATGGATTCCATGACATTTGAGAAGTGTGTGTGCTTGTGTGCTTGTGTGTGTGTGTGTGTTTGTGTGTGTGTGTGTGATAGAGAGAGAGAGAGTATCCGTATTGTCTTTATTATTGTGTAAGCGTGTAAGTGTTAGTACTTTTGTGTATGTATGAATGTGAATACCATTGTTCTTGTTGCTTTTGTTGTTGTAATTTTTGTTGTTGCTTTTGTTGTTGTCATCAAGAATGTCTAGGAAATGCCAAAGACATTTCTTTTATTTCGAAGACTTATGACTACTGTCAGAAAGCAGGTTTTATGTCATTCAGCTTTGTACAGCCTAATTTTTTTTTCACCTGTTTTTGCTTTCGAAGGCATTTCGTAGCTGATTCGACTCCACTGGAAATGAATACGAATAAAAAAAGAAATGGTGAAAATGTCAATAAAAAATTGTTTCCCTATCATTCTTTATTTTTTGTTTTTGCTTCTTTTTTGTTTTTTTCTCTTTTAGATAATCCATAAACTGAAATAAAATACTGTTACATGATACAAACAAGAAAATACAATCTAATTCCAGAAAATATCTTTCGAAATGCTGTAATCCAAAAGTTAACATGGTTGAAGAGTAAAAAATTATAACAAGAACGGTAATAATAATAATAATAATAATAATAATAATAATAATAATAATAATAATAATAATAATAATAATATCAGCTAACCTGAATTTCTCATACAGCCACTCTTTACCCGGTAGGCCTAGAACTCGATAAAGCATTCGGAGTTTATTCAAATTATTCGAACGATAGCATTTCTAGCTCTCACCTTCTGACTGTATGTATATGTGTATATGTGTGTGTGCGCTCGGACGTGTGAGTGTATATGTATGTATGTATGTATGTATGTATGTATGAATGTAAATGTGTGTTAATGTGTATGTATATCAATATGTATATATTATCTGTGTGAAAGTGTGAATAAATAGATAGATAGATAGATAGATAGATAGATAGATAGATAGATAGATAGATAGATAGATAGATAGATAGATAGATAGAACTATACAGTCTTGCAAAATATTACCTCATAAATTAAATGTCCCACGTCAGTCTACACATTACAAAAACGAATTAGTTAACCTGCGTAGCAACTCAAATCACAATATATTATCGCTTTTAAAACCATTTCTAAATATCATTCCGCTAGCCACGGGCAATTGGTGTAAATATTAATAAGCTTAATTTAGTTGACAGGAAAATATAACTAATTGCATCTGCCTGATTAGAAAATATTTGATAGCAGATGGCTAAAACCCAAATTAAGTTTACAAGGGCAAATATTTGAGATAATATATTACAGTTCATACCAAGGTTATAAGATTAAAACATAGATCATAAAAGTATTTCATATTATAATTTAGGTTCCTAATATATTTAGATAAAGTAGTATAAAGCAAATATATATAAATAAAGTTTCTAGTTATATAAATATAGTTGAAGTCTCATGCATTTTATCTTTTAGCATTTATTTGTTTCATTCATTAGACTGCGGCCATGCAGGAGCAGCGATTTGAGTTTAGTTCAACAAACCGTCATAAGTATTTAATCTTTTAATTCTGATACTTACACTATTAATCTCTAACGTTTCTACCAGCTAGCCGTCTTAACAACAGCTGTAATAATAACATATAGATAATATCGATAATCGAAGCCTGCTAATTCTATCCATTTTTTTTAATGAATTATAATCAATGTTAATAAGCCATCATCTTGGTACAATCCGATCTAATCTACTGAAAATTATTCCTATAATTTAATTAACAATTATGACACAATTAGGCCAATTGGTTCAGTCAGCCTGCTGAAGCAAAAGCAGTTCTGGAAAATAATTTATTACCTAAAAACTGATCAAAATATAGCTACGTAGTTAAAAAGCTCACTTTACAACCATAGGGTTTCTGGTTCGGTTCCACTGTGTCGCACCTGGGTCAGGTGTCTTATGCTTTAATACTGTGCCAACTAGTGACTTGTGAGTGAATTTGGTTGACGGAAACTATGTTGAGGAAGTATTGAGTTCTTCATGTTGGTTGCTACATTCCAGTATAGCTATATATACAAATATATATTTATGAATATATAAATATATAAATATATATATATATATATATATATATATATATATATATATATATATATATATATATATATATATATATATATATATATATATATATATATATATATATATATATATATATATATATATACATATCGAGGCATATGCATATGCAATAAATGGCATGTTATTTTGTTTTTATACACATCCGAGTCGCTGTCGTCTAAGTGAACTATCCAATTATATCTATTAAATCATGTAATATTCTTTCCATTCTATTTAATGTTATCTGCATTAAAGTTACAAAAATGCTTCAATAAGCAGAATACATTATCAGTATATACCACTTGTAGAGTTATTGCTTTCGAAAGGAGCATTTTTTCCCCCTGTCTATCAAAATCAAAATCAAAATATTCTTCACAATGCACCGAAGACTGAAAGCAAGCGCTCGTTCACATACACACAGTAGACAAACACACGATAATGTATACATACATACATGCATTTATGTATATATATATATATATATATATATATATATATACTTATATATATATATATATATATATATATATATATATATATATATATATATATATATATATACTTATATATATATGTATGTATGTGTATATATATGTATATATATGCTTATATACGCATATATATATATGTGTGCGTGTGCATGTATGTATACACAATTACATATTACATATATATGGCTAGATATTTATAATATATATTATATATATAGCTATATATATGTATATATAGCTATATATATATATGTATAAAAACATACATATATATATATGTATGTATATATATACATATATATATATATATATATATATATATATATATATATATATATATATATATATATATATATATATATATATATATATATATATATATATATATATATATATATATATGTATATATATACATGTATGTATGTTTGTATATATTATACCAGCGTATTCACTATCAGGAGAATCAATTCCTTTCTGCAATCAAGTTTCTGAAGTAGTGTATTAAAATGAAATGAAAAGAAACTAAGGAGACGTATTCCATCAATGTTGTAAGAAATTATCATGTCAAGAGTTTTTAAGCATTATTCACGATACCTTATTGAATTCTCTGAGATTCCTGAATGAAAAGCTGAAAAAAAGCATTTGGATTTCGGTATATATACATATATATATATATATATATATATATATATATATATATATGTGTGTGTGTGTGTGTGTGTGTGTGTGTGTGTGTGTGTGTGTGTGTGTGTGTGTGTGTGTGTGTGTGTGTGTGTGTGTGAGTGTGTGTGGTGTGTGTGTTCTCTTTCTTTTTTTTAATTTAGCAAGATTGTGAAGGAAATTATCATGTTTTAATCATTATTCTTTAAATCTTAAGAAAGCATCACAGATTTTTATAGTCCAAAATATCGTATATGTCTTCATGTACGTATACGTGTATGTGTCTGTTCTAATTATGTAGGCCTAGGTGTATGTATGTATGTATGTATGTATGTAGGTATGTACGTATGTATGTGTGTATTTATATGTATATGTATATAATTTATATAAGGGCATTACTATATAGTAATGCCTCACGCTTAGAGGGACTTAATAAGTCAAAACTACCAAAAATAAGCACATATTTACCGAAAGTGAGGGAATGCAACTTTCAAAGTTAACCTCCTAAAAACATTTAACTTAACGGCAAACCACTGGTTTCATAATTAATACAGCAGAACTATGTAGTAAGCTGCATCTTTTATTCATCAGTGCACGTATTGTCGAGACACATAAAGAATAAACAAAAATCAACATACCCTGATGTACCCAACACAGTACAATGACTTTTGTTCATCCTTATATATCCGTGAAAGAGGCGGGCTTTGTTTTTAGGAGGTTAACTTTGAAAGTTGCATTTCCTCGCTTTCGGTAAATATGTGCTTATTTTTGGTAGATTTGACTTATTAAGTCCCTCTAAGCGTTAGGCATTACTATATAGTAATGCCCTTATATAAATTATATATATTTATGGGAAAAAACAATGGGTTTCTTTTCCTTATGAGGCTTTTTCACGCTGACTACTTGATAAATTCTTATACAGATTTTATCCTATATTATATTATATATATGTATATATGTATATCTATATTTATCAAACCTACTCCTGTTTATCTCCATCACTGTCTCCATATCAGCTCCCCTGAATATATCTCTTTTACCCACTCTTTACTGCAGGGTCGTAGTCTTCGATAAAGACTTCGGAATTTAAGTACAGCTTATTTGAGCAGATACGAAGAAATATGCTCAAGCACATAAACAGTGAGAGAGGGACTCAGAGAGAGAGAGAGTCGGAGAGATAGCAAAAGAAACATGTAAACGAGAGAAACATGAGAATATTTCATGTCAACTGAACGCTTCGTGTCATACACGTATAGAGACATATGTTCAAACGCTTACACACAGTGAGAGAGAGAGAGAGAGAGAGAGAGAGAGAGAGAGAGAGAGAGAGAGAGAGAGAGAGAGAGAGAGAGAGACGGGGAGAGACATTAAAGCGAGAGAAACGTGAGAACGTTTCTTTTTAAATACATCAGTGTCGAATCAGAGACGTCAAAATGGTGGTGCTAAAACTGCTATGACAAAACGTCTCATACCCGAAATTACAAAGAAACAGCTCGAGATTTTTTCTGGAGGATAATCGCTATTACTTTCCATGCAGCAATATTATCAATGTCAGCTGTGTGTCGTTGGTTTCAGCCATGAATCATGTGCTGCTTCTATTACTGGTTAAATTAACTTTAGCAACTGAATTACTGATAAATTTACTGATATAAGTTTACAGAAAGTATAGCAGTAGACGACAAATTAGCTACAAATTGTATTACGATTTACTAATTTAAATGTCTATTTTTGTGCTGAAGCAGGCCATATATCTTTTATTCCGCATCGTTATGTTTTAGACACTTTGTCACTGATTTTAGTTGTATATAATATTTGTTCTGTCGAAAGTAAAACCACTTTGAAACCTGAAGGAAGCTGGGTATTTCAGCTCTAAGTACAGGATGTTCGAAAAAAATAAAGGACGAGTTAGTAACAAACCAAATTGATTTCGATCAAGGATCAGCTAGGTATGAGTTGAATTTGAAGTGAACAGCAACAACAACAAAACTATGCAGATAACATACAAAACAACAACAATGCATTAATAATAATAATAATAATAATAATAATAATAATAATAATAATAATAATAATAATAATAATGATGATGATGATGATGATGATAATAATAATAATAATAATGATGATGATGATGATGAAGATGATGATGATGATGATAATAATAATAATAATAATAATAATAATAATAATAATAATAATAATAATAATAATAATGGAAAAACTTTCAAAATACAAAGACCAGGAAATAGAGGTAACTCGAATGTGGAATCTAAAAACAGAAACAATTCCTATCATAGTAGGTGCCTTAGGTATAATAAAAAAATACTCAGACAAATACATAACAAAAACACCAGGACTTACAAATATATATAACATACAGAAAATTGCACTACTGGGTACTGCACACATCCTACGCAAAACACTTTCAATACAGTAAACATAAGAGCACCACAGCAAACCACAGCACATACCTAAGGCACACAGAGCTGCGCTCGATAGTGAAGTGAAAGCACGTTATAAAAATAAAACTACTGAACAATAATAATAATGATAATAATAATAACAACAACAACAACAATAATTATGATTATTTCTACTCTAGGCATAAGGCTTTGAAAATTTTTGGGGAAGGGGACTAGTCGATTACATTGACCCCTGTGCGTAACTGGTCCTCACTTCATTGACCCCGAATGGATGAAAAGCAAAGTCGACCTCGGCGGAATTTGAACTCAGAACGTAAAGGCGGTCTAAATGGTGATAAGCATTTTGTCCGGCGTGCAAACGATTTTGGCAGCTCGCAATAATAATAGTAATAATGATAATAATAATAATAATAATAATAACAATAATAATAATAATAATAATAATAATAATAATAATAATAAATTGCACTACTGGGTACTGCACACATTCTACGCAAAACACTTTCAATACAGTAAACATAAGAGCACCACAGCAAACCACAGCACATACCCAAGGCGCACAGAGCTGCGCTCGGTAGTGAAGTGAAAGCACGTTATAAAAATAAAACTACTGAACAATAATAATAATAATAATAATAATAATAATAATAATAATAATAATAATAAGAAGAAGAAGAAGAAGAAGAAGAAGAAGAAGAAGAAGAAGAAGAAGAAGAAGAAGAAGAAGAATATATATAACATACAGAAAATTGCACTACTGGGTACTGCACACATTCTACGCAAAACACTTTCAATACAGTAAACATAAGAGCACCACAGCAAACCACAGCACATACCCAAGGCGCACAGAGCTGCGCTCGGTAGTGAAGTGAAAGCACGTTATAAAAATAAAACTACTGAACAATAATAATAATAATAATAATAATAATAATAATAATAATAATAATAATAATAATAATAAGAAGAAGAAGAAGAAGAAGAAGAAGAAGAAGAAGAAGAAGAAGAAGAATATATATAACATACAGAAAATTGCACTACTGGGTACTGCACACATTCTACGCAAAACACTTTCAATACAGTAAACATAAGAGCACCACAGCAAACCACAGCACATACCCAAGGCGCACAGAGCTGCGCTCGGTAGTGAAGTGAAAGCACGTTATAAAAATAAAACTACTGAACAATAATAATAATAATAATAATAATAATAATAATAATAATAATAATAATAATAATAATAATAAGAAGAAGAAGAAGAAGAAGAAGAAGAAGAAGAAGAAGAAGAAGAAGAAGAATATATATAACATACAGAAAATTGCACTACTGGGTACTGCACACATTCTACGCAAAACACTTTCAATACAGTAAACATAAGAGCACCACAGCAAACCACAGCACATACCCAAGGCGCACAGAGCTGCGCTCGGTAGTGAAGTGAAAGCACGTTATAAAAATAAAACTACTGAACAATAATAATAATAATAATAATAATAATAATAATAATAATAAGAAGAAGAAGAAGAAGAAGAAGAAGAAGAAGAAGAAGAAGAAGAAGAATATATATAACATACAGAAAATTGCACTACTGGGTACTGCACACATTCTACGCAAAACACTTTCAATACAGTAAACATAAGAGCACCACAGCAAACCACAGCACATACCCAAGGCGCACAGAGCTGCGCTCGGTAGTGAAGTGAAAGCACGTTATAAAAATAAAACTACTGAACAATAATAATAATAATAATAATAATAATAATAATAATAATAATAATAATAATAATAATAATAAGAAGAAGAAGAAGAAGAAGAAGAAGAAGAAGAAGAAGAAGAATATATATAACATACAGAAAATTGCACTACTGGGTACTGCACACATTCTACGCAAAACACTTTCAATACAGTAAACATAAGAGCACCACAGCAAACCACAGCACATACCCAAGGCGCACAGAGCTGCGCTCGGTAGTGAAGTGAAAGCACGTTATAAAAATAAAACTACTGAACAATAATAATAATAATAATAATAATAATAATAATAATAATAATAATAATAATAATAATAATAAGAAGAAGAAGAAGAAGAAGAAGAAGAAGAAGAAGAAGAAGAAGAAGAAGAATATATATAACATACAGAAAATTGCACTACTGGGTACTGCACACATTCTACGCAAAACACTTTCAATACAGTAAACATAAGAGCACCACAGCAAACCACAGCACATACCCAAGGCGCACAGAGCTGCGCTCGGTAGTGAAGTGAAAGCACGTTATAAAAATAAAACTACTGAACAATAATAATAATAATAATAATAATAATAATAATAATAATAATAATAATAATAATAAGAAGAAGAAGAAGAAGAAGAAGAAGAAGAAGAAGAAGAAGAAGAAGAAGAATATATATAACATACAGAAAATTGCACTACTGGGTACTGCACACATTCTACGCAAAACACTTTCAATACAGTAAACATAAGAGCACCACAGCAAACCACAGCACATACCCAAGGCGCACAGAGCTGCGCTCGGTAGTGAAGTGAAAGCACGTTATAAAAATAAAACTACTGAACAATAATAATAATAATAATAATAATAATAATAATAATAATAATAATAATAATAATAAGAAGAAGAAGAAGAAGAAGAAGAAGAAGAAGAAGAAGAAGAAGAAGAAGAAGAAGAATATATATAACATACAGAAAATTGCACTACTGGGTACTGCACACATTCTACGCAAAACACTTTCAATACAGTAAACATAAGAGCACCACAGCAAACCACAGCACATACCCAAGGCGCACAGAGCTGCGCTCGGTAGTGAAGTGAAAGCACGTTATAAAAATAAAACTACTGAACAATAATAATAATAATAATAATAATAATAATAATAATAATAATAATAATAATAAGAAGAAGAAGAAGAAGAAGAAGAAGAAGAAGAAGAAGAAGAAGAAGAATATATATAACATACAGAAAATTGCACTACTGGGTACTGCACACATTCTACGCAAAACACTTTCAATACAGTAAACATAAGAGCACCACAGCAAACCACAGCACATACCCAAGGCGCACAGAGCTGCGCTCGGTAGTGAAGTGAAAGCACGTTATAAAAATAAAACTACTGAACAATAATAATAATAATAATAATAATAATAATAATAATAATAATAATAATAATAAGAAGAAGAAGAAGAAGAAGAAGAAGAAGAAGAAGAAGAAGAAGAAGAAGAAGAATATATATAACATACAGAAAATTGCACTACTGGGTACTGCACACATTCTACGCAAAACACTTTCAATACAGTAAACATAAGAGCACCACAGCAAACCACAGCACATACCCAAGGCGCACAGAGCTGCGCTCGGTAGTGAAGTGAAAGCACGTTATAAAAATAAAACTACTGAACAATAATAATAATAATAATAATAATAATAATAATAATAATAATAATAATAATAATAAGAAGAAGAAGAAGAAGAAGAAGAAGAAGAAGAAGAAGAAGAAGAATATATATAACATACAGAAAATTGCACTACTGAGCACTGCACACATCCTACGCAAAACACTTTCAATACAGTAAACATAAGAGCACCACAGCAAACCACAGCACATACCCAAGGCGCACAGAGCTGCGCTCGGTAGTGAAGTGAAAGCACGTTATAAAAATAAAACTACTGAACAATAATAATAATAATAATAATAATAATAATAATAATAATAATAATAATAATAATAATAATAAGAAGAAGAAGAAGAAGAAGAAGAAGAAGAAGAAGAAGAAGAAGAATATATATAACATACAGAAAATTGCACTACTGGGTACTGCACACATTCTACGCAAAACACTTTCAATACAGTAAACATAAGAGCACCACAGCAAACCACAGCACATACCCAAGGCGCACAGAGCTGCGCTCGGTAGTGAAGTGAAAGCACGTTATAAAAATAAAACTACTGAACAATAATAATAATAATAATAATAATAATAATAATAATAATAATAATAATAAGAAGAAGAAGAAGAAGAAGAAGAAGAAGAAGAAGAAGAAGAAGAAGAAGAATATATATAACATACAGAAAATTGCACTACTGGGTACTGCACACATTCTACGCAAAACACTTTCAATACAGTAAACATAAGAGCACCACAGCAAACCACAGCACATACCCAAGGCGCACAGAGCTGCGCTCGGTAGTGAAGTGAAAGCACGTTATAAAAATAAAACTACTGAACAATAATAATAATAATAATAATAATAATAATAATAATAATAATAATAATAATAATTAGAAGAAGAAGAAGAAGAAGAAGAAGAAGAAGAAGAAGAAGAAGAATATATATAACATACAGAAAATTGCACTACTGGGTACTGCACACATTCTACGCAAAACACTTTCAATACAGTAAACATAAGAGCACCACAGCAAACCACAGCACATACCCAAGGCGCACAGAGCTGCGCTCGGTAGTGAAGTGAAAGCACGTTATAAAAATAAAACTACTGAACAATAATAATAATAATAATAATAATAATAATAATAATAATAATAATAATAATAATAAGAAGAAGAAGAAGAAGAAGAAGAAGAAGAAGAAGAAGAAGAAGAAGAAGAATATATATAACATACAGAAAATTGCACTACTGGGTACTGCACACATTCTACGCAAAACACTTTCAATACAGTAAACATAAGAGCACCACAGCAAACCACAGCACATACCCAAGGCGCACAGAGCTGCGCTCGGTAGTGAAGTGAAAGCACGTTATAAAAATAAAACTACTGAACAATAATAATAATAATAATAATAATAATAATAATAATAATAATAATAAGAAGAAGAAGAAGAAGAAGAAGAAGAAGAAGAAGAAGAAGAAGAAGAAGAAGAATATATATAACATACAGAAAATTGCACTACTGGGTACTGCACACATTCTACGCAAAACACTTTCAATACAGTAAACATAAGAGCACCACAGCAAACCACAGCACATACCCAAGGCGCACAGAGCTGCGCTCGGTAGTGAAGTGAAAGCACGTTATAAAAATAAAACTACTGAACAATAATAATAATAATAATAATAATAATAATAATAATAATAATAATAATAATAATAAGAAGAAGAAGAAGAAGAAGAAGAAGAAGAAGAAGAAGAAGAAGAATATATATAACATACAGAAAATTGCACTACTGGGTACTGCACACATTCTACGCAAAACACTTTCAATACAGTAAACATAAGAGCACCACAGCAAACCACAGCACATACCCAAGGCGCACAGAGCTGCGCTCGGTAGTGAAGTGAAAGCACGTTATAAAAATAAAACTACTGAACAATAATAATAATAATAATAATAATAATAATAATAATAATAATAATAATAATAATAATAAGAAGAAGAAGAAGAAGAAGAAGAAGAATATATATAACATACAGAAAATTGCACTACTGGGTACTGCACACATTCTACGCAAAACACTTTCAATACAGTAAACATAAGAGCACCACAGCAAACCACAGCACATACCCAAGGCGCACAGAGCTGCGCTCGGTAGTGAAGTGAAAGCACGTTATAAAAATAGAACTACTGAACAATAATAATAATAATAATAATAATAATAATAATAATAATAATAATAATAATAAGAAGAAGAAGAAGAAGAAGAAGAAGAAGAAGAAGAAGAAGAAGAAGAATATATATAACATACAGAAAATTGCACTACTGGGTACTGCACACATTCTACGCAAAACACTTTCAATACAGTAAACATAAGAGCACCACAGCAAACCACAGCACATACCCAAGGCGCACAGAGCTGCGCTCGGTAGTGAAGTGAAAGCACGTTATAAAAATAAAACTACTGAACAATAATAATAATAATAATAATAATAATAATAATAATAATAATAATAATAATAATAAGAAGAAGAAGAAGAAGAAGAAGAAGAAGAAGAAGAAGAAGAAGAAGAAGAATATATATAACATACAGAAAATTGCACTACTGGGTACTGCACACATTCTACGCAAAACACTTTCAATACAGTAAACATAAGAGCACCACAGCAAACCACAGCACATACCCAAGGCGCACAGAGCTGCGCTCGGTAGTGAAGTGAAAGCACGTTATAAAAATAAAACTACTGAACAATAATAATAATAATAATAATAATAATAATAATAATAATAATAATAATAAGAAGAAGAAGAAGAAGAAGAAGAAGAAGAAAAAGAAGAAGAAGAAGAAGAAGAATATATATAACATACAGAAAATTGCACTACTGGGTACTGCACACATTCTACGCAAAACACTTTCAATACAGTAAACATAAGAGCACCACAGCAAACCACAGCACATACCCAAGGCGCACAGAGCTGCGCTCGGTAGTGAAGTGAAAGCACGTTATAAAAATAAAACTACTGAACAATAATAATAATAATAATAATAATAATAATAATAATAATAATAATAAGAAGAAGAAGAAGAAGAAGAAGAAGAAGAAGAAGAAGAAGAAGAAGAAGAAGAATATATATAACATACAGAAAATTGCACTACTGGGTACTGCACACATTCTACGCAAAACACTTTCAATACAGTAAACATAAGAGCACCACAGCAAACCACAGCACATACCCAAGGCGCACAGAGCTGCGCTCGGTAGTGAAGTGAAAGCACGTTATAAAAATAAAACTACTGAACAATAATAATAATAATAATAATAATAATAATAATAATAATAATAATAATAATAATAAGAAGAAGAAGAAGAAGAAGAAGAAGAAGAAGAAGAAGAAGAAGAAGAAGAATATATATAACATACAGAAAATTGCACTACTGGGTACTGCACACATTCTACGCAAAACACTTTCAATACAGTAAACATAAGAGCACCACAGCAAACCACAGCACATACCCAAGGCGCACAGAGCTGCGCTCGGTAGTGAAGTGAAAGCACGTTATAAAAATAAAACTACTGAACAATAATAATAATAATAATAATAATAATAATAATAAGAAGAAGAAGAAGAAGAAGAAGAAGAAGAAGAAGAAGAAGAAGAAGAAGAAGAAGAAGAAGAAGAAGAAGAAGAATATATATAACATACAGAAAATTGCACTACTGGGTACTGCACACATTCTACGCAAAACACTTTCAATACAGTAAACATAAGAGCACCACAGCAAACCACAGCACATACCCAAGGCGCACAGAGCTGCGCTCGGTAGTGAAGTGAAAGCACGTTATAAAAATAAAACTACTGAACAATAATAATAATAATAATAATAATAATAATAATAATAATAATAATAATAATAATAAGAAGAAGAAGAAGAAGAAGAAGAAGAAGAAGAAGAAGAAGAAGAAGAATATATATAACATACAGAAAATTGCACTACTGGGTACTGCACACATTCTACGCAAAACACTTTCAATACAGTAAACATAAGAGCACCACAGCAAACCACAGCACATACCCAAGGCGCACAGAGCTGCGCTCGGTAGTGAAGTGAAAGCACGTTATAAAAATAAAACTACTGAACAATAATAATAATAATAATAATAATAATAATAATAATAATAATAATAAGAAGAAGAAGAAGAAGAAGAAGAAGAAGAAGAAGAAGAAGAAGAAGAAGAATATATATAACATACAGAAAATTGCACTACTGGGTACTGCACACATTCTACGCAAAACACTTTCAATACAGTAAACATAAGAGCACCACAGCAAACCACAGCACATACCCAAGGCGCACAGAGCTGCGCTCGGTAGTGAAGTGAAAGCACGTTATAAAAATAAAACTACTGAACAATAATAATAATAATAATAATAATAATAATAATAATAATAATAATAATAATAATAAGAAGAAGAAGAAGAAGAAGAAGAAGAAGAAGAAGAAGAAGAAGAAGAAGAAGAATATATATAACATACAGAAAATTGCACTACTGGGTACTGCACACATTCTACGCAAAACACTTTCAATACAGTAAACATAAGAGCACCACAGCAAACCACAGCACATACCCAAGGCGCACAGAGCTGCGCTCGGTAGTGAAGTGAAAGCACGTTATAAAAATAAAACTACTGAACAATAATAATAATAATAATAATAATAATAATAATAATAATAATAATAATAATAATAATAAGAAGAAGAAGAAGAAGAAGAAGAAGAAGAAGAAGAAGAAGAAGAAGAATATATATAACATACAGAAAATTGCACTACTGGGTACTGCACACATTCTACGCAAAACACTTTCAATACAGTAAACATAAGAGCACCACAGCAAACCACAGCACATACCCAAGGCGCACAGAGCTGCGCTCGGTAGTGAAGTGAAAGCACGTTATAAAAATAAAACTACTGAACAATAATAATAATAATAATAATAATAATAATAATAATAATAATAATAATAATAAGAAGAAGAAGAAGAAGAAGAAGAAGAAGAAGAAGAAGAAGAAGAAGAAGAAGAATATATATAACATACAGAAAATTGCACTACTGGGTACTGCACACATTCTACGCAAAACACTTTCAATACAGTAAACATAAGAGCACCACAGCAAACCACAGCACATACCCAAGGCGCACAGAGCTGCGCTCGGTAGTGAAGTGAAAGCACGTTATAAAAATAAAACTACTGAACAATAATAATAATAATAATAATAATAATAATAATAATAATAAGAAGAAGAAGAAGAAGAAGAAGAAGAAGAAGAAGAAGAAGAAGAAGAAGAAGAAGAAGAAGAAGAATATATATAACATACAGAAAATTGCACTACTGAGCACTGCACACATCCTATGCAAAACATTTTCAATACAGTAACCATAAGAGCATCACAGCAAACCACAGCACATACCCAAGGCGCACAGAGCTGCGCTCGGTAGTGAAGTGAAAGCACGTTATAAAAATAAAACTACTGAATATTAATAATAATAATAATAATAATAATAATAATAATAATAATAATAATAAGAAGAAGAAGAAGAAGAAGAAGAAGAAGAAGAAGAAGAAGAAGAAGAAGAAGAATATATATAACATACAGAAAATTGCACTACTGGGTACTGCACACATTCTACGCAAAACACTTTCAATACAGTAAACATAAGAGCACCACAGCAAACCACAGCACATACCCAAGGCGCACAGAGCTGCGCTCGGTAGTGAAGTGAAAGCACGTTATAAAAATAAAACTACTGAATATTAATAATAATAATAATAATAATAATAATAATAATAATAATAATAATAATAATAATAAGAAGAAGAAGAAGAAGAAGAAGAAGAAGAAGAAGAAGAAGAAGAATATATATAACATACAGAAAATTGCACTACTGGGTACTGCACACATTCTACGCAAAACACTTTCAATACAGTAAACATAAGAGCACCACAGCAAACCACAGCACATACCCAAGGCGCACAGAGCTGCGCTCGGTAGTGAAGTGAAAGCACGTTATAAAAATAAAACTACTGAATAATAATAATAATAATAATAATAATAATAATAATAATGTTTTCTTTGTAAACCACTGAGGATTTAGAAAATGTTTATGGACGATGCAGAACGATACATTGTTACGTCAACGCGTGCAAATAGTAAAATAGCAGAAACAATGAAATAATTAGTTCAGGCAAAAATTATTTCCACAAAAGTCGGGAAACTATGTGAGTGCATTTGGCAGATGGAAACTTTATAGAAGCTCATAGTGTGTGTGTGTGTGGGGGGGGGGTCTGTCTGTCTGTCTGTGCTTTACCCCCACCGCTTTACAACCGGCGCTGGTTTATGTACGGGCCCCACAACTTAGCATTTCGACGAGACTTAAAATCTTGAAATCTTTCACGGTACTGCCCCAGTATGGTCGCAGTCCAATGAGTGAAAAAAATAAACGAAAAACGATTCTGATTTAAATGGTTTAAAATTAGTTTAGAATTCTTTGGCGCATCCGTTGGAGACGCCAAAAGGTGATGGTTTAAAATAAGTTTAGAATTCTTTGGCGCATCCGTTGGAGACGCCAAAAGGTGATGGTTTAAAATTAGTTTAGAATTCTTTGGCGCATCCGTTGGAGACGCCAAAAGGTGATTGTCTAAAATAAGTTTAGAATTCTTTAGCGTATCTGTTGGAGACGCCAAAAGGTGATGGTTTAAAATAAGTTTAGAATTCTTTGGCGCATCCGTTGGAGACGCCAAAAGGTGATGGTTTAAAATTAGTTTAGAATTCTTTGGCGCATCCGTTGGAGACGCCAAAAGGTGATTGTCTAAAATAAGTTTAGAATTCTTTAGCGTATCTGTTGGAGACGCCAAAAGGTGATGGTTTAAAATAAGTTTAGAATTCTTTGGCGTATCTGTTGGAGACGCCAAAAGGTGATGGTTTAAAATAAGTTTAGAATTCTTTGGCGTATCCGTTGGAGACGCCAAAAGGTGATGGTTTAAAATAAGTTTAGAATTCTTTGGCGTATCCGTTGGAGACGCCAAAAGGCGATGGTTTAAAATAAGTTTAGAATTCTTTAGCGTATCTTTTGGAGACGCCAAAAGGTGATGGTTTAAAATAACTTTAGAATTCTTTGGCGTATCCGTTGGAGACGCCAAAAGGCGATGGTTTAAAATAAGTTTAGAATTCTTTAGCGTATCTGTTGGAGACGCCAAAAGGTGATGGTTTAAAATAAGTTTAGAATTCTTTGGCGTATCTGTTGGAGACGCCAAAAGGTGATGGTTTAAAATTAGTTTAGAATTCTTTGGCGCATCCGTTGGAGACGCCAAAAGGTGATGGTTTAAAATAAGTTTAGAATTCTTTAGCGTATCTGTTGGAGACGCCAAAAGGTGATGGTTTAAAATAAGTTTAGAATTCTTTGGCGTATCTGTTGGAGACGCCAAAAGGTGATGGTTTAAAATAAGTTTAGAATTCTTTGGCGTATCCGTTGGAGACGCCAAAAGGCGATGGTTTAAAATAAGTTTAGAATTCTTTGGCGTATCTGTTGGAGACGCCAAAAGGTGATGGTTTAAAATAAGTTTAGAATTCTTTGGCGTATCCGTTGGAGACGCCAAAAGGTGATGGTTTAAAATTAGTTTAGAATTCTTTGGCGCATCCGTTGGAGACGCCAAAAGGTGATGGTTTAAAATAAGTTTAGAATTCTTTGGCGCATCCGTTGGACAGTTTAGATTCAGATTCGTTCACGCTTTCGAGTGCAATCAGCCAATAAGTCAAAGTAACTTCGAAAACAGTTTTAAAAACTTGTCTCTCGGTTCTTAAGCTAGTATTCTTTGAAAAGTGATAAATAGAAACTCTTCTTTCAATTAAAAATCAGACGTATTTACTGTCCTTTAGTTTTTGTTGAGTTAATCCTAAAGATTATGTATAATTGGAAGATTTACGAAGATTTACGAAGGTTTATAATTGGAAGTTATAAGAAAGATTCGTAGCAAACAAGACACTAGTGCAATTCCCAGTAAACGCAAGATAACAAACGTCTCTCTACATTGAAAATAGATTCTTTCTAAAAGAATGCTTCGTGTATCTATCATTAATTTTGTAGTTTTGAATTAAGATTATTTGGAGATGTTCTATCAGAAGATTCAGAAATAATTCGATTATCCCTGTGAGAGAGAAGACTACGACGAATGTAAGTTGGAGATAAACGTCATATGTCTCGAGAAAATCTACTTACAGACCATATTTATGGTGATTGAGGAGCTTTCTTATGATCATGTGATATATATGTGTATGTGTGTGTGTATGCATGTATACACATACACACACTTTCATAGATATATACACACATATATGTATATGTAAAGATAGATGGGTAGATACGTTGAGAGATAGATAGATAGATAGATAGATAGATAGATAGATATGCATATGTATAGATATACATAGATACATGCATACAGGCATACAGGCAGACAGGCATATATGTGTGTGTGTGTGTATATATATATATATATATATATATATATATATATATATATATACACATACACACATATATATATACACATATATACATACATATATATACATACATAGAGACATTCATACATACATACATACATACATATATATATATATATATATATATATATATATATATATATATATATATATATATATATACATACATACATACATATATACGCACGTACAGAAATACAGACGTAAGTTTCATTTAAAAGACAGCTACGCTTTAGTTTCATATTCCTAACAATTTTTTTTTTCTCAGTATTTTCGTATGGTTTCCTTGCGCTAATACATCTAAATCTATCATAAACATTTCAACTCATTCTAGATTAAGTTATGATCAACGTAGGACATTTTTTAAATGGGGGAGGGGATAAATAAGCAATGTCCATGTAAAGTTCTTTGTCCTAGGAATGTTATGTTCAAAACCTGAAACCGCCAGGGCCCCAATATCATTAGAGAACCCAAGGTAAGATACTTGCCGTGAATATATGTCACACACCCGGGTTTGTGAGAACATCGTCATCTTTTAACTTGTGCTATAGTTAACCCCGTGGAGGCGCAATGGCCCAGTGGTTAGGGCAGCGGACTCGCGGTCATAAGATCGCGGTTTCGATTCCCAGACCGGGTGTTGTGAGTGTTTATTGAGCGAAAACACCTAAAGCTCCACGAGGCTCTGGCAGGGGATGGTGGCAAACCCTGCTGTACTCTTTCACCACAATTTTCTCTCACTCTTACTTCCTGTTTCTGTTGTGCCTGTTGTAATTCAAAGGGTCAGCCTTGTCACACTGTGTCACGCCGAATATCCCCGAGAACTACGTTAAGGGTACATTTCACAAGCAGGTTGTTCCGTTGATCGGATCAACTGGAACCCTCAACGTCGTAAGCGACGGAGTGCCAACAACATAGTTAACCCCAAATGACCGCGGTTATCAGTCTCTGCACAATCCGTTTTATATCAGAGAAACAAGGTTGGTTTGTAGATTTTTTTAAAGACTGCTTCACATGCATCCCAGGAATTTCTTGGTCCTTGTGGTATCACTAGATTGTCATGGCCCCAAACTTTTACATATTATGGGGGGATGATCATGTTAATTTACTAAGCGTTACAGTATTGTGTGGCTAATCACCAAAAAGATTAATTGGGTAATTCTTTATTTGGCAGTCCCATTTACTTGGACCTGCTATGGGAAGCCGTCATGCCAAATATTCAAGGGGACTTTGAAGATGTGGAATTTTATTTCCAGCAAGATGCGGTACATCCACGCTACCATAGTAATGTAAGTGCCTACCTTGATTTTTGTCAAATATTCCTGTCTTTGGATAAAGGAGTATACAGGAGAATCAGTTAATTATGATTGTATTCAACATAATCCCCGCTCAGATTCACACACTTGTTGCAGTGGTCATTCAAATGCCATAATCCCTGTAATAGAACTCGGAAGTTTGAGTTTTCAAAAAGGCCTTTCACGATACTCTTAAACCTTCGTTGGAGGATTAGACTAAGAGATCCAGTAGAATACTCTCTGCGTTCACCGAAACTCACAACACTAAACTTTTTATATGGGGATGATTAAAAGATATATTTTATGGTACAAAACCATAGAACGAGAATATGCACAAATAATGGATGAAATATGGGGAAGGAATTAGAGTTGTTTCCTCTTAGACCATAAAATATAAGACTGAAAAGATACCGGCTTACATTCTGTCGTACAGTTGTACAATACAAACAGGGTGATACTTTCCAAGTCGTCAACAGGAACTTAGCGATATGTTTACAACCGCTGAAAATTTCGGATCTAGAATTCAGCAGTGTGTTAGAGTTCTAAGAGGAAATAATTCTAATTCTTCCCTTTTAGCTTCTTTTTGTTTTCTGTTTCGTTTTCCGATTTTCAACCTTCCACCTTTTATATCTACTTCTTTCTCGCCTTTTCTATCATCCTATCATTCATTTTTAGTTCGTTATGCCATGCGGGCAGTGCCTGATGATTGTGATAGAACACCAGACGTGTTAAAAAATACTGTCTGGCATGCCTCAGCACATGAAACTAATAGTAGCACATAAAAATATAGTGTTTTTATAAATAGTATTCATGACTCACCAGATGGAGTACATTTTTGCTGATCTTGCCATCACGAACGGTATACTGTGTGTGTGTGTGTGTGTGTGTGTGTGTGTGTGTGTGTGTGTGTGTGTGTGTGTGTGTGTACGTACGTACGGATGTTGGCAGAAGCGGATTACAGTAAATGAAGGGACGTCATCCTCATCATCCTCATCATCATTATCACATTTACCACAATCACTATTATCATTGCCATCAAGAAATAGAAGACGGCTTATAATATAATCTGATGTATAATCTGGCAATGACAGAAGAAGAAGAAGAAGAAGAAGAAGAAGAAGAAGAAGAAGAAGAAGAAGAAGAAGAAGAAGAAGAAGAAGAAGAAGAAGAAGAAGAAGAAGAAGAAGAAGAAGAAGAAGAAGAAGAATGAAATACTAAATAAGGAAATTGACGGAAAAACGATTATTAAGATGAATCAACAAAATCAATTCTTCAAGTAATTAATACGAGAAAGTCAAACAGTGATTTAGTTTAAAATAATGAATCTTAACATTGGCCCCGGGGTGACAGTGTCGAAAAAGTTACAACCTTACGTCGCCAGAAAGTCTGGAAAACAGTTCAGTTAATTAAAGAACCTCATGATTCTTTAAAAGTACACTTTTTAATGGACCCAGGTGAATAAAAGGCAGATATGAAATCGGTTAGATTTGAAATTAGAATTACGTTTAGAGCCGGAGAAAAGAACTGCGTCTCATTCAGCATTTCGTTCGTTTTCGATTTTGAGTTGAAATTCCGTCCAAGTTGACTTTGTCTTTCATTATGTCGGGGTCGATAAAATAAGTACCAGTTGAGTACTGGGGTCGATGGATTCGACTAATCTCCGCCCGGAAATTGCTGGCCACGTACCAAAATCTGTATGTGTGTGTGTGTGTGTGTGTGTGTGTGTGTATGTGCCTATGTGGCTTTGTGATAAGTGGTTTGCTTACCAACCACATGGTTTTGGATTCAGTCCCACTCGGACAAGTGTCTTTTACTATAGCCTCGGGCCGACCAAAGCCTTGCGAGTGGATTTGGTGGACGGAAACTGAAAAAAGCTCGTCGTATATATGTATGTATATATGTATATATATATATATATACATATATATATATATATATATATATATATATATATATATATATATATATATATATATATATATATATATATATATATATATATATATATATATATATATATATATATATATATATATACATATATATATATGTACATACCTACATATATATGTATATATACATGCATATATGGGTACAAGGCATCAAAAACACGTAGACAAAATAAGAAATGGGAACATAAAAACAAAAACATAGAACATTTTTTCGAACAACGAAAAAAACAGAGAAATGAGACAGACGACATAAAGAACATTCCCTTCATCAGATGTCCCCTTTTTTCTACTCCGCGTGTGTGTCTGTTTGTTCCCCACCCCCTCCAACATCGCTTGACAACTGATGCTGGTGAGTTTACGTCCCCGTCATTTAGCGGTTCAGCAAAAGACACCGATAGAATAAGAACTAGGCTTATACAGAATAAGTCCTGGGGGTCAATCTGTTCGACTGAAGGCGGTGCTCCAGCATGGCCGCAATCAAATGACTAACAAAAGAACATAAAAAATTTGAAAGAATATATATACATACATATATATATATTACAATTAAAAGGGTAAAGGTTTATCAATTTATTAATTTATTAATAAATCAACAATTAATAATTTTTACCAAGCCCTTCGGTATGTAAACACCATTATCGGTGGAGAACTTATTTAAAAGTTCTTATACATTTATAAACATAATTAAGGGATCATCTTTCTTCTTGTTTTTGCCTTTGTGAGTTACAGGTAATTCTATCTGTTGGAGTCTCAGCTTTTTTAGCTGCTATTTCTGAACTTCGGTATGTGGTGAAGCAAATGTTTGCTGATCCCTTAATTATGTTTATACATGTACATATATATATATATATATATATATATATATATATATATATTTCAAAAAAACAATAACAAAAAAACAAAAAACAACAAAGTGAGGACGTGATATGGATAGTATTATTGGACGCTCAGGAAAGGAAAGAGAGAGTGTATGACGTTTCGGGCGTAGCCCTTCGTCGGAAAGATGGAAAGTTCGGAGAATGGAAGAACGGAGAAAGAGGAAAATGGTACCGATGCCCACGAGGTTACATATATATATATATATATATATATAGAGAGAGAGAGAGAGAGAGAGAGAGAGAGATACATACATACATACATTCATACATACATACATACATACGCAAGGACACGCACTGTCGGATTTCGTATAGTTCATCTTTAAATTTAATCATTTTATGGAGTCGTCACCTCGTTTCCATTAGTTAAGACTACCGTTGCCCAGGGTAACCTCGAATCAGTCAGAACCAGATGGCGGCGCAGCAAGCGTCTCGACTACACGATACTGCAATACGTAATAGATAACGTGTATGAGACTTACCCCGTTGTGAAACGTTTATTCCAAAATGCACATTACATCGATTGTGTAAATAGGAAGTCCAATAATTGTCGAGCATGTTGGCTGGTTGGTTGGTTGGTTGGTTGGTTGGTTGGTTGGTTGGTTGGTCGGTTTGGTCTTTTTTTTTTTTTTTTTCTTACAGAGCTGAAAATAGCTATGGATACAGAAGCTTGAAAGAGAGAAAAATTAACAGAAGAGTGAAACGGAGATAAGGAACGAAAGAACGAAAGAAGAAAAGGAAGGAAGGAAGGAAGGAAGGAAGGAAGGAAGGAAGGAAGGAAGGAAGGAAGGAATGGAGGAGGAAAGGGAGGGAGGGAGAGAAAGAAAGAAAGAAAGAAAGAAAGAAAGAAAGGAAAGGGAGAATAAAGAAAAAGAAATTCGGCCGAAATAAACTTTAGCTTTTATCTCTTCGAGATCGATGAAATAAAGCATCATTTGAGCACTGGGATCGATGTAATTGAGTAGCCGCCTCCTTAAAAAATTACAGGCTTTTTTTTTTTTTTTGCTGAAAGAATTATTATTATATATAAATTCAAATTACGACAAACGTAAATAAACAAACAAAGTTTGCTTTTAGAAGCGTTGAGATGTCTTTAGAAAGTTAAAGAAGTGAGTTTAAATTCTCAAACGCAGGATAATGCTAATAATATAGCCTGAACAGGATAAACTACCCCTATTTTGCAAAGAAAAGTGTAGGTGGCTAGCTGTGGACACGAACTCACATCCCCATGATTACGAGCCACGATGCTTTGACCGATTATGCTAAACTACCCACTACAAATTCCTCTGAAAATTAAAATATATAAATCTGGCTTTATGAGACGCTCTCGTATACACTTTTCTCTGCAAAATAGGAGTAGTTTATCCCGTTCAGGCTATATTATTAGCATTATTCTGCGATTGAGAATTTATTATTATATTTATTTTAAAAAGCGGCGATGGAAAACGAGTAATCAGTTTTGATTCTTAGGGCTCAAGAAAAATGCCCTACCATTTCCTTCGTTCTCGTTTTGTTTTTATATAAAAATATTTAAATAGCAAATTTTATATCCAACGTAATGTATATGTATCATATGAGTATCGAAATACTGCCGCATTCACCCTGAGAAATTCTCTCATACAGTGTAGTAGTGTCTACTGTATAAAAACACAGAGATATCGGTAGCAGATGAGAAATGTGAAGTACTAGAGGCGGCACTGTTGCATCACCTGATTTCAGCATGCCTTGTACTTCATCAGCAACGGGCATCTCCTAACACCTCATGCTGGTCAAGTCTCTCTTCCACGAAACATAAAGAATCGGCGACTACTCAGTCACTAGCGCCGCTGACAGCCGGCAGGATGATTAAACATAAGAGAACCAGTAACTATTCTGTCGCAAGTTCCGCTGACAACCGGCAGAACGATTAAAAGTTAGATATCATTTACGAAGGTAGTACTATTACGGAGTGGAGGCGCAATGGCCCAGTGGTTAGGGCAGTGGACTCGCGATCATAGGATCGCTGTTTCGATTCCCAGACCAGGCGTTGTGAGTGTTTATTAAGCGAGAACACCTAAAAGCTCCACGAGGCTCCGGCAGGGGATGGTGGCGAACCCTGCTGTACACTTTCACCACAACTTTCTCTCAATCTTACTTCCTGTTTCTGTTGTGCCTGTAATTCAAAGGGTCAGCCTTGTCACACTGTGTCACGCTGAATGTCCCCGAGAACTACGTTAAGGGTACACGTGTCTGTGGAGTGCTCAGCCATTTGCACGTTAATTTCACGAGCAGGCTGTTCCGTTGATCGGATCAACTGGAACTCTCGACGTCGTAAGCGACGGAGTGCCAACAACTATTACGGAATGTCTCTGGTTGCTGGGGTTGATGTAATCGACTATCCCCGTCTCCCAAATTTCAAGCCTCGTGTCTATAGTAGAAAGGTTTATTACGGAATGGCAACCTTTTTTTATCCTACTTAAACATTTAAGAAATATTTAAACGAAAATAGTTATTAATCTGAATAAGCAGAACTTTGGAGAAAATATCTTGCCGCCCTTTAACTTTCCAAATTTGAAACGCGTCGGGTCGACTTACTCTTTTATTCTTTTGGGTTCCAGCAGTCGAGACTAATTTAATCGGCGGTACCTATGTTAGAAAATTAATATTTAAACAGACACAAACGATAACACGACATCAAAGAATATTGTATGATTAGATACGGATGGAAGGACAAGAAATATAAAATGGCTACCTTTGGGGATTTTATTAATTTCATTAAATCTATCAATCTATCTTCGATTTATATTGATCGACATAAACCATTTTGTATTTACAGAGAGAAATGAATTGACGCCAACACAGGGAAATTCAGCTGAGGATGCTTGTCTCCTTTCCTTGATGC
>NC_142947.1:39226991-39249491 GCF_046866305.1 Octopus bimaculoides | reverse complement strand
AGTATTCAGCGTTAACCGAAATGCACGCTCCTCTGTAGATTTATTTGATCGTGAAGCTGCAGTAATTTGAGCGATTTTTGCCCGACGGGACGCAAGCTTTTCTGCTGAGTTTCGATCTGCTGAGTCTTGCGCTGTCGGCAGCTAATCTGGATAACCTAGTTGTCCTCTGCTCCTCGGTTTCTGTTGTTTTTCATATTATTTTGTTCTTCAATTTGCCAATCTATCTATCCATCTGTCTGCCTTTCCATCTATCTATCGATTTATCTGTCTGTCTATTGATTCATATATCTCTCTGTCTATTTATGTATCTACTTCTAGATCCATAAACCTCCTCTATATCCTTAAATTTTTATGTTCAAAAACTTTTTTATCGCCATGATCTTTTAGAACTTTTCAACCTATTATATCTAGAAAAACGATTGCACAAAATCAAACCTCCACCTTATACCTCCTCGTATTCTACATCTTGTTTATTTTCTCTTTTTATTTTTTGTATTTTATTTTATTTTATTTTATTTCACCTCTCTATGTATCGATGTTACTTAACCTTTTCTCGTTGACAGAAGCTCTCCGTTTTCAATACTTGTTACTTTACTGATGTGCATGTGTGTGTGTGTGTGTGTGTGTGTGTGTGTGTGTGTGTGTGTGTGTGTGTGTGTGTGTGCGTGGATGGATAGATGGATTTTTTGTTGTGGTGTGCATATTTTATATATTAATAAATATTCAAAAAATATTCAGAAGAATATTCAGAAGATCAAGACATATTTTAGTACCTGTCATACGTTTTGCGATGCTTTCATTTGTGTCTTTTTTTCGTTTTAAAATTTTTCAAAAATTGTGGATTATTGTGGATATTGCTTTATAAATCTACACATGTGTGTGTGTGTATGTTTGTGTATGTGTATCTGTATATGTGTGTGTATGTACGTGTACATTTACTTTTATATGTGTGTGTGTGTATATACAGATACATAGATACGTACATATATAGATGCATATATACATACATACATAGGTCAATGAATATATGGTCTTTAGTATACTTGCTCATATACCTATGTCGGTAAATGGCAACTATAAGTATATTAACCCATGTTAGTACAATGTTGTTTCTATCTCTCAGTATACGACAAACTAAAAGACTATGAATTATATGAAATGAAAGTTTTGAGCGTGAGAAATACTACATTCCGACGAGAAATGAAACTTACCGCAAAGGTCAACCAAGAACTAAATTGCAATCCACATTTTTGTTTTTGTTTTTTTATGAGGTGATTTTAGATTTGCTATACCATACCAATACAAGTATCAGAAGCTACTTTAAAAGCTGTCTTCGAAATTCGAATCAGTGTACATCAGAAATTTACTTTCAATAGAACAAAATTTCCACTCCTCTTTTTCACTGACAAAATATTCAATGCTTTCATTATGAAACGGTTGAAAACTTACCGGAACCAAGTTTAATTTATATCTTACTACCATTAATGCTAATATTTCTCTCCCTTCCCAGGCACTCGCTTCCCTGTTCAGCTTCCTATTAGTTTTGTTTTTTTTGTTTGTTTTTTTTTTTGGGGGGGGGGGTGGCCTAACATCTTCCTTCTTCAAACTGCTGCTCTCCGGAACTCATTATCATCGTCTTGCATTCTTCTTATCAATGATATTCACACCTTTAAACGCTTAATCAACATTCTTTGAATTTGTAGGATTTCTCTTTCCCTTATTTGTAGTCGCTTACACAAAATCGTATAAATAAAAGACAATTGTTATTCAGACGCATTATTCTGACAATGAGTGACCAATACAAACTTTCAATAAGTCACTAGCAGCGTGGCTAATTGGTAGGAAGCTTGCTTCATAACCACATGAATCCGGATTCGGTTCCATTGCATGGCACCTTGGTCATTTGTCTTCTACTGTAATCACCGGATGACCACAGCCTTGGGAGTGAAATTTGTAAACGGAAACTGAGCGAAGCTCGTCGTATACATACATACATACATACATACATACATACATACATACGCTCAACTACTGAAGAATCTACAGTTACTCTATCTAGATTACAAGTTCAGGTTTATACCTGTAATTATTGGGGCACTAGAATATATAACACACTGCTTAAGTTCTAATCTTGAGAAATTAGACTTCTCAAAACAAGAAAGGAGAAAGCTGATTTCAAAGATTACAGATCTAATCCATCAGTGGAACTGTAAAAAATCTGTAAAACGTTCCATAAGTTTATCATTTAAATATATATGAGTATATGTAGATACGCAACTATATGCATGAGAATACATACATAAAGCAAAACATACAAATCTGCACATATACATACCCTGGTGTTTATGTTAAAATTCCAATGAAGGATCCTTGAATCTAGGTTAGAAACCGGCTCTTTCCCTATTGGCAAGAAATCTTGAAATAAAACTGAATAAGGATATACATACATACATACATACATATATCTACATACATACATACATACATACATACATACATACATACATACATGTGTGTGTGTGTGTGTGTATGTGTGTGTGTGTGTGTGTGTGTGTGTGTGTGTGTGTGTGTGTGTGTGTGTGTGTCAGTATGGCTGTGATTGTCTCAAGCTGGAGTTTTAGTGGTAAACCAAACTGAGCACACAATACATACATATCACATTACATCAGTTGACGAAAACTCTTTGTATATTCTCTATGTATGTGTGTATGTCTTCTGTTTCACTTTTTAATTCCGAGTAAATTTTGACCGTCCACCATCTTGGTAGCAAGGTTGTGAAGAAAAGTATCTTGGTAGACATTTAATTAACTATATTTGCACTGTAATCTCAAAACCTGACACGCTTGCCTTTAGCCTTTATTCCAGAGGGTATGGATTGATCATGCAGTTATCAACACAAGACTGAATAATTAAATCGATCACAATGATTTTCCTTCAATTTGTTTTGCGGCAAAAGGCCAGCAATTTTGAGAAGAGGGGGTCAGCCGATTACATTAACCCCAGTGCTCACCTGCTACTTTTTTTCTGGACTCCGTAATTACAAACGGCCAAGTCAACTTCAGAAGCATTTAAACTCTTAAATCGATTACATTAACCCATAAAATGAATGGTTGTTGATATCATCGCAATCCTTAACCCTTTCGTTACTGTATTTATTTTTACATGCTCTGTGTTTCTTTCAATTACTTTAACTATAACAACGAATTAAGTAAAATAACTTGGTTATCATTAAGCTAGTATTAGGAACATAAATTGTGACTAAGGTTTGGTGGAAGATTTTAATTCAGAACTTATGAAAACAAGACATTTGTACTCAGAGCCAGAGGTGGTTTCAGCCGGGTTGGTATCAAATGGGTTAAGAATTGTTCCTTTATTATATATTTTAACCCTTTTGTTACCATATTTCTGTTGGGATGCTCTGTGTCTCTTTCAATTAATGTTAAATATAACAAAGAATTAAGTAAAATAACTTATTTAACATAAAGCTGGTGTTAGGAACATAAATTGTGACTAAGGTTTGGTGAAAGATTTTAATTCAAAACTTATGAAAACAAGACATTTGTACTACAGAGCCAAGGCCGGTTTCAGCCGAGTTGGTAACGAAATGCTTAAACTAAACATATTCGAAATATTCATTTCCAAGCAACGAGAAAGGCTCAGGGTGAATTGCTCGAACAGCTAGATATGGTAATCACAATTTCCTCAAATTATGCCCCTACCGTCTTAAAATATAATACACAATGACTGAAGAATAAGAGACGGTCGCAGTTAGAATGTTTTTGATGAGCGTTTATTAGTGTTGACTTTGAAGTTGAACTTCAAAAACAACATCTTTCAAATTCTTTTCACTTTTGTTTTCCTAAATCTTTTGTAGACAGCTTTCTATTACTTTTCTCTTCTCTGTCGCATCATCACGACCACCGCCATCATCATCATTATTAGCAACTTGTTATCATCATCAGCCTCTTCATCATCTTCATCATCAACAACAAAAAGAACATGATCGACATAAACTTATCATCATCATCACCAACACAATCGTCATGATCATCGTCATCATCATCGTCGTCGTCGTCATAGTCACCATTATCATCTTCATCATAACTATCCCCATCAGCAATACCATCACCATAATCATCATCATCATCATCCTTATCACCATCAATATCACCACCACCATCATCATCATCATCAACATCTTCATCATTGCCACCACCACCACCACAATCACCACCATTAACCACAACAACAGCGAAAGCGTTTTTCTTTTCCACTTAATTTGTGTCTTTAATTATTTGTTTTTACTTCCTTTTACAAGATTTTTCGATCGAAAAACCTCGAAACTGTTCTATTGTAACGGGGAGAGAAGCAACAGAATCACATTTAAAAAAGTCGATTTGAATGATAACAATCATTTAAACTGTGATAATAGCGAAATAAAGAAACGGAGTGAATATACTTGAATATGTTTCTTTAGCTGCGAGGATGGAAAACTCACGCAAATTTTTTTTAATCAATTCTCATATAAAAATAATCAATCATGGTATAATATTGTGTTGTTAAAGATTATTATTATCATTTGCCTTTCATCCTTTCGGGGTCGATAAATTAAGTACCAGTTGCGTACTGGGGTCGATCCAATCGACTGGTCCCCTTTCCAAAAATTTCCGGCTTTGTGCCTAGAGTAGAAAAAACTATTATTATTATTATTATTATTATTATTATTATTATTATTATTATTATTATTATTATTATTATTATTATTATTGTTCAGTAGTTTTATTTTTATAACGTGCTTTCACTTCACTACCGAGCGCAGCTCTGTGCGCCTTGGGTATGTGCTGTGGTTTGCTGTGGTGCTCTTATGTTTACTGTATTGAAAGTGTTTTGCGTAGAATGTGTGCAGTACCCAGTAGTGCAATTTTCTGTATGTTATATATATTTGTAAGTCCTGGTGTTTTTGTTATGTATTTGTCTGAATATTTTTTTATTATACCTAAGGCACCTACTATGATAGGAATTGTTTCTGTTTTTAGACTCCACATTCGAGTTATCTCTATTTCCAGGTCTTTGTATTTTGAAAGTTTTTCCATTTCTTTTAGGGAAACGTTGTCATCTGCTGGCATTGATACATCAATTAGAAAGCATTTTTTTTCTTCGTGATCTTTGACAACTATATCTGGTCTATTTGCCTTAATTTCTGTATCTGTGTGTATAGGCATATCCCAGATTATGGTTGCTTTCTCGTTTTCTGTGACCTTTTCTGGTGTGTGTTTATACCATCTTTTTTCTGTTGTTATTCCATAGTGTTGGCATAGCTTCCAGTGTATATAGGTCCCAGCTCTGTCGTGTCTGTGAATATATTCCTTCTTAACCAGGACTGGGCAACCAGAGATAATATGATTTATTGTTTCTTGTCCATCACCACATATTCTACAGTTACTTGTTATGTTTCTTTTCTATTATTAATATTATTATTATTACTATTATTATTATTATTATTATTATTATTATTATTATTGAGTGAGAGAGCAGTCCATGCCATCAAAGTGAAATATACGAAGCTCAGTATACTCATCATGACTACCTGTCTGATAAGAGTACACCAGGTGCATGCATCACAGCCATATGTGCGCGACATGGTGATCTCATATCAAGATAAACAGCGTACCCTCCTATGCGTGAGTTCCTAGGTGTGGAAATATCTATAATCTTAAGGGCAGCGAGCTGGCAGAATCGTTAGCACGCCGGGCGAAATGCTTCGCGGTATTAAGAGAAATCCGAAATTAAATTGGTGCCGCCACATCTGAGGAGGCGCTGCTACTAAACACCGTAAAACGACAGACTGCATCTCAAAATAGATATCCGTTATTTCCAACAAACCCTAATCTAGAAATAATACATTTCTAAATCTCTCAGAAAGATTTATGCAGTAGTGATACGATGAAGTAGTTGTATGCTGTCAACTTAATGTGACAGTCCCCTGAAGGGAATAATACTACTGTTGGTTAGACCTAGGAAGCTGCACCGCTTCCTGTCGGCCTTGACACATTTCCTGTGTCCTTATGTCCTTATGACACATTTCCTGTGTCCTTCGACTAGCAGGTCATGCTACTCCAGACTGATGACGAGCAAAGACTCAGAAATATGTCTCTGGATGCGGGCCTAGCTGAGTGGAGGTGCTTGTCTCCCCCTTGTAAACATAAGGACACAGGAAATGTGTCAAGGCCGACAGGAAGCGGTGCAGCTTCCTAGGTCTAACCAACAGTAGTATTATTCCCTTCGGGGGACTGTCACATTAAGTTGACAGCATACGACTACTTTAAACCCTAATCTGTTGCCCACAGATACTCTATGTATTCTGACTTTATAACGTTGGCCTATGCTCCTTAAAGCTGATAGGTCTCCATTTTAGGTGCACCACACTCACACGTCTTTTCTCTGTTTGCTAGGCGTAGCGTATCCAGTAATAACAACACCACATATTCACTTCTACAGCCAGCTCGCCCTCTCCGGAATATTTGTACTTCGGAGATTCCTCTCCCACCTCGTTGTCCGTTTCCTGCATCTATCAATATTTAGAGTGGAGGCGCAATGGCCCAGTGGTTAGGGCAGCGGACTCGCGGTCATAGGATCGCGGTTTCGATTCCCAGACCGGGCGTTGTAAGTGTTTATTGAGCGAAAACACCTAAAAGCTCCACGAGGCTCCGGCAGGGGATGGTGGCGAACCCTGCTGTACTCTTTCACCACAACTTTCTCTCACTCTTACTTCCTGTTTCTGTTGTGCCTGTAATTCAAAGGGCCAGACTTGTCACACCGTGTCACGCTGAATGTCCCCGAGAACTACGTTAAGGGTACACGTGTCTGTGGAGTGCTCAGCCACTTACACGTTAATTTCACGAGCAGGCTGTTCCGTTGATCGGATCAACTGGGACCCTCGTCGTCGTAAGCGACGGAGTGCCAACAATATTTAGAATCAAATCAACATCAATTGCATCAAACTCAAGGGCCATCGAATGTATCTTTTTCATTTTCAATAATTAAAATGTAATTAAGCGGGATACAAATGAGTTGCTAACGTCGGTTAATTGGGTATTTATAAATAAACCGCGATATTTATAAACTTCTGTTTTCATCACAAAGTTATGTAATGACACGGACATACACACATACACACACACACACACACACAAACACAGATACGTGCACGCATACACACATACTCATAAATACACACGCACACACACACACACGTACACACATGCATCCACAGATACGTAAACACGCACACATATTCACAAATACGCGCACACACGCATTCACACACACACACACATAACACACAGATACTTGAACACGCCCACAAACTTCCAAATACGCACATACACGCACTAACACACACATCCACACACATGCAAACACACATCCACACACACTCACTCACATCCACACACTTGTGCAAACACGCGCACGTACGCATTCTCACAGATATATAGATATTCAATATCCATGTGGGTTACGAAATTTTAAAAAGAACAACAAAAACATCGAAAAAGTACCAACTCAATATAAATAAAATTGTGTAGGAAAAGAAAATTTTATCAACACGGGAAAATAATTGCTGTCTATTCATGAAGGAAAGAGAATAAAAAAGTTACACTTGTGTACAACAAATACACACACATAAAAATGCAATACTGGGACGTACAGACAAGCCATATATATATATATATATATATATATATATATATTCTTTTCATTATTTACATTAGACGGATATTTGTCCTCATCTTGTTTGTTGTTAACACAATGTTTTGGCTGATATACCCTCCAGCCTTCATCAGGTGTTTTGGGGAAATTTCGAACCTGGGTTCTCATACCTAAGGTATTTTTCGATGTTGTTGCTATTCTCACAGCTTGGACTCGGAATCTTGGGGTTAGTAGGCTGCGCTCTTAACCACTACGCCATATGCCCGTGGGCAATTAGGGAGTGAATTTTAGAGCTTATAAATCTAATATTTTTCTATCCCTCCTTAATTTTTTTTTCGCCCTTTTTAAAGCCTAGCCAGGCTCATGGGCCCGGTTTCCCGGTTTCAATGGCGTATGTGTTCCCCAGCTGGACGGGACGCCAGTCCATCGCAGCGTTACTCATTTTTACCAGCTGAGTGGACTGGAGCAACATGAAATGAAGTGTTTTGCTCAAGAACACAACGCGTCGCCGGTCCAGGAATCGAAACCACAATCTTATGATCAGGATGCTGACACCCTAACCACTAAGCCACGCGCCTCCACATCCTTCCTTAATACCGGTTCCCATATGTTGCTCATATGTTGCACTCGGTCTGCTTAGGAGGTCGTTGTGTCCTAGCATATGTGCTGCTTCTTTTAGTTTTTTTGTATTTCCCAGTGGTGTTCTCTGTCTATTATTTTAACACCACTGGAAAATAAGTGATTAAGAGCGCGGGCTACTAACCCCAACATTCCGAGTTCGATTCCAAGCAATGACCTGAACGATAATAATAATAATAATAATAATAATAATAATAATAATAATAATAATAATAATAATAATAATAATAATAATAATAATAATAATAATAACAACAACAACAACAACAACAACATCGAAAAATACCTTAAGAATTAGAACCCCGGTTCGAAATTTCCGCAAGACACCTGAAGATGGCTGGAGGGTATATCAGCCGAAACGTTGTGTTAACAACAAACAAGATGAGAACAAATATCAGTCGAATGTAAATAATGCAAATAATGAAAAGAACATATATATATATATATATATATATATATGATTTGTATGTACGTCCCAGTATTGCATTTTTATGTGTATGTATTTGTTGTACACAAGTGTAATTTTTTTTTATTCTCTTTCTTTCGTGAATAGACAGCAATTATTTTCCCGTGTTGATAAAATAAGGAATGCAATTCCTCTGCTCTGCAGGTTCCACGGCTTAGAAATCTATTGGAATATACTTGAAGGAAAAAAAAAGCACGTATATAAAAGTTCTTCAGTCAAAACATTTTACCGACACAATGTGGCGGTTTCTATTAAATCCTAGAAAATACAAACCAAACAAAATTTGAATTTTAGTAGGATACAAAATTCTAAATACATCTTTTTATATTCATTACAATGTCTCTATTCTCGAATGCAACGCACAATACATTTCAGAATATTGTTTAGTTCATATTTATTGAGATATTTTGTTCAATTTAATGAACATATATTTTCCATTGAAAATTTCATTTCGAATGATTTATTATTTTTCTATTCATTTTCGAAAAAATAATTTTCAATTATTTTATTTCTTCTATCATTGTCTTTCGTTTCTGGAAATCTTTCGCATAACTTTCTTCTTCGAACAAAAGGGATTGCGTTGAACTTTGTCAGTGATTTCTGTTTTCCCTTTTGACGTATACTTTTCATAACTTTCTTGTCTCGAATGGCTCTTTTGTTTAATTCTTATGGCGTCGGTCACTTATCAGCAAGCTATACTGCTGCGATTTATCTAGAAAACGCCAAAAACCATTGGTATTGAAATATCTCTTCTTTTCTTGTCTTCCACGGTTTTTTTTTTATATTATTATCTTTAATTGTAAATGTTCGAAATTAGAATATTTTCATATTCATCGATTTCTTTGCTAAAATTTTATTTCGCAAAGAAACACAGCCGATTCTATCTAAGTGCAGATCTATCAACATTATCATTAACATAACTATCATTATCATTATTATCATTATCATCAATATCATCATCTTCTACCGCCCCTCTCCTCTTCAGCATCATCATCACTATTATTATTATTATTATTATTATTATTATTATTATTATTATTATTATTATTATTATTATTATTATTATTATTATTATTATTATTATTATTAAGGCGGCGAGCTGGCAGAATCGTTAGCACGTTGGGCGAAATGTTTAGCGGTATTTCGCCTGTCGCTACGTTTTGAGCCTAGATTCCGCCGAGATTGACTTTACCTTTCATATGTGAACCTGTCTAGATATACAACTATATACATGAGAATACATACATAAAACAAAATATAGAATTCTGCATATATACATACAGGTAAAAATACCCTGTTGTTTATGTTGAAATTCCAATGAAGGAGCCTTGGATCTAGGTTAGAAACCGGCTCTTTCTCTATTGGCAAGAAATCCTGAACTAAAACGGAATAATAACATACATATATGTCTCTGTAGACATGTTTCAAGAAAATTGTCGGAGTGGAAGTGGCTGAACAGTCGTATATTAATACGACTGTTCAATTTATATTTGATAATGAAACGCAGATCTTAAACCTACTTCGATTTTGAGATGCGCAATGCCCAAAGGAACGAAATCTTTTTATGCTGTTATTAAATTTTAATAAACAACCTACTTGACGCAGAAAGTGTGAGAATCAAGTGATGATTGTGGTATATCCTTCATTCTCACTTTATCTATTTATCTTTTTCTTTATCGTCATCTTTCTTTTTTTATTTCTCCTATTTATTTTTCTTTCTATCTTAAAGTGATTGTGTACGGTTTTATACGAAATAAATTCAAAAACTCGTAATATTAGCATTCTTTGTGACAGGGCTCTTTGTTGTTTGAATTATTTTCTTTTCACGGTACATTGAATTATTGTTTAAAACATTTTATTGATTGGCTTGTCTCTTCCTAATTAGCATCTTTGAATTCAAATGTTTAATATTGTTTTCTCTCATTTGCTCCAACCTGACCTTAAAATACTCTCCAAGGCTTTCTTTCGACAGCTACAACAACCATTTTCCCAGAGAGGAATTCTGCTCAAATTGCTAAATGTCTCCCTTGTTCTCGGAAATATCAATGTTTCTTTTTCTTTTGCATTTTTCATAAAAAAAAATTTTTATTTTGTTTTGTTTTGTTTTTCGTTTTTTTTTTGTTTTTTTTTTCGAATCATGTTTGAGTTAGTTGATCTTCGGAGATAAATCTTTGTTTGTGAAATATCTTTTGATCTCTGTATGAATGTTTATCTTGACAGTTCTTTCATGATATTTGTTGGAGATTGATATGGAAATAATGAAAATAGCTGGATTCAAAAGCAACGCAATGAAGGGGAAACAAAATACATTTGTTAAAGAATTGATATAATGCTCTCTCCTATAACGTTATGAAAGAAAGTCAAATGGGGTGGAATATCTATTGAGGCATCAAGTGGTAAGTTACTTCCATCCACATATTCCTAGATATGCTATACATAAAGAATAGGAAAGTGTATTAGAAATGGTCTGAAAAAATAGGATAAAATCTAGATTTCAAATCTTATTTACATTTATGTTATCGAAAGTGTTAAAAACGGCTTGAGAATATGTAGTGAATAAATACGGCGCGTAGTATTATATAGAAAATAAAAGATTCTAAGTTATACAAAATGGATATGTACGACTATATTATGAAAGCTGTATTTACCAGGGTATAAATTTATCGATAAAATATAAAATACTGGTTTGATTGAGAAGGAGAGAAAAGCGGACTTCGTGTCATGTGATTGAATAACACCATCAAGGAATAGGAAAATATGAAAAAAAAATTGATCCCCGTTTCACAGTTTACATTGAGATATATTTCATAGTTAGTTAGTTCTGTTTTGATCCCTTGACTTCATCAGGCCGGTCACCTGGTTTCCATTGTGTATAAGTAACCGAGTTCACAACATTCTCTTTGAACGACACGCCGAGCCGTCGCAGGGTTACTCATTTACAGCTGAATGGACTGGTGCAGTGTGAAATGAATTGTTTTGCTCAGGAACACAACGTAGCGCCCGGTCCAAGAATTGAAGGCATATTCTAATGGTCGTGAGTACAGTACATTAACCTCTAGTCCACGCGCCTTCATACATATACACATGCAGCGCCCTTGATTATAATTATAATTTTATAACCATATACTTTAAAAATTAATTTTACCGATATGGTCGTTTTCTATACGCTAACCACTGATATAATCATTTTAATGATTATATCCTCAATTAATAAGTATGCGGTACTATATTTACTCCGTATGATTTCTGACATTAACAAAATGACCAAGATGGGCGATTAGAGGTAATGTATACGCAGAAAAAGCATGTATATATTCTCAATCGTTACCTACTCTCTTTCATATATATATGAAATACAAATGTGTGTGTGTGTGTGTGTGTGTGTGTGTGTGTGTGTGCGCGTGTGTGTGTGTGTGTGCGTGTGTGTGTGTGTGTGTGTACAGGCGCAGGAGTGGCTGTGTGGCATAGGCGCAGGAGTGGATGTGTGGTAAGCAGCTAGTTTACCAACCACATGGTTACGGGTTCAGTCCTACTGTGTGGCACCTCGGGGAAGTGTCTTCTACTATAGCCTCAGCCCGACCAAAGCCTTGTGAGTGGATTTGGTAGATGGAAACTGAAAGAAGCCCGTCGTATATATGTATTTGTATATGTATGTGTGTGTGTATGTTTGTATGTCCGTGTTTGTCCCCCAAACATCGCTTGACAACCGATGCTGGTGTGTTTACGTCCCGTAACTTAGCAGATAGGCAAAAGAAACCGATAGAATAAGTACTCGGCTTACAAAGAATAAGTCCTGGGTTCGATTTTCTCGACTAAAAGGCGGTGCTCCAGCATAGCCGCAGTCAAATGACTGAAACTAATAAAAGAATAAAAGAATTAATGAACTGGTTCATTCTTTTAATGGTTCCAATTACTGGACTGTAATCATGTTGCTGCAAAGAATTCTGTGGTATAGCAGATTACATGAACCCTCTTTTGTTTTGTCAAGTGATATTTATCCTATGGACCGAAGAAGAGGGCCCGGAAAAGAGGAGATAATGGCGACTCGAACGCAATATGTCAGATAACATAATCTAATAACAAAGAATACTTGTTGGATGCACTACCTATTCTGCCATCCACATGCCATATAGTCCGTGTTAAACTACATTGAAATAATAGTGGCAGGGGAGAAAAAAAAGCAAATAATTTATTTAAACTCATTCTATAAAAAAAGACATTTTCGTTTCAGTTCACAAATTGACATGGTGGAAACTCAAGCGAGTTTTATATTTCGGAATACAAACAGTTCGTAGACAGGTTGTTGAAAAATATAGCGATACAAAGTGACAGGAGTTACATCTTAATAGACTAAGGGAAAAAAATGAATCTGTCGCAACAATGTCGTCAGGAAGAATATTAAATATTCTTAATAGCATACACACAAAAACATAGATAGATAGATAGATAGATAGATAGATAGATAGATTGATAGATAGATTGATAGACAGATAGAGAGACAGACAGACACAGACAGACAGACAGACAGAGGGATGGTGGATGGATCGGAACTCTATTCACTTAGTCCTTATGTCTAATAAATTTGATTTGGCATTGGTGTTGCAAAAATATTGTACGTAGGCGTAAACTGGGTGCGTACATGAATATATGCGTGAGTGTATATGTGTGTGTGTGTGTTTGTGTGTTTGTGTGCATGTATGTGTGCAATCATGTCTCTTTATTGCTTCTACATATCTGTATACATACATGAGTGGAGGCGCAATGGCCTAGTGGTTAGGGCAGCGGACTCGCGGTCATAGGATCGCGGTTTCGATTCCCAGAGCTGGCGTTGTGAGTGTTTATTGAGCAAAAACACCTAAAGCTCCACAAGGCCCCGGCAGGGGGTGGTGGCGAACTCTTCTGTACTCTTTCACCACAATTTTCTCTCGCTCTTTCTTCGTGTTTCTGTTGTACCTGTATTTCAAAGGGCCAGCTTTGTCACACTTTGTGTCACGCTGTGTCACGTGTCTGTGGAGTGCTCAGCCACTTGCACGTTAATTTCACGAGCAGGCTGTTCCATTGATAGGATCAACTGGAACCCTCGTCGCCATAAGCGACGGAGTGCCACGTATACATACATGTATACACACACGCACACACACACACACACACACACACACACACACACACACACACACATATGTATATATTTAAGTATACATAACCATCTGCCAACATATGCTGACATAAATTCAAATAGAGATATAAGTTTGTCATACATATATATATAGGGAGAATTCACAAAAAAAAAAAACAAAAGATGAAGACAGGTGGTGTTCACAACAAACAGATGTAGACAACAAACAGTTTAAAGTTCGGGAAGTGAAAAAGTCTTCAACGTTTCGAGCCTACGCTCTTCCACAGAAAGAAACAAGGAGAGAAAATGAAGAATGTGTAGTAGCTAGTGATCTATCATATGCTAGGCCATTTGGTTTTAAATTGAATTAATATTCAGTTTATCACCCTCTCTCATTCTCTCTCCCTCTCTCTCCCTCTCTCTCTCTCTCTCTCTCTCTTTCTCTCTCTTTCTCTCTCCCTCTCTCTTTGTATATATATATATTGTTGTATTTCGTGTGCGCGCGTGTGTGTGTAGGCTTGTGTCTGTCATTGACTTAGCAGCAGTATGGCCTTTCCTTCAGCCCATCCTCTCACCCCATTGTGCTGCTGCTGCCCTAAGACCAAAAATTTGGTATAGTTCCTGTTTCTCTCTGTATTTGTTTGTTCGCCCACGCTGTTGCCATCATGTTAGTTGTTGTTATTATTGCTATCGTTGTCACAACCGCTGCTGCTATAGTTTTGTTCATTTTGTTGACATTGTTGTAGCCGCCCGTGAAATTTCATGTGTGTGTGTTTGTGTGTGCGTATGGGTTCGCTTCGTATGTTGTTTCTATCCATGCCGTTTAGATGGACTTATTTATTTATTTTATCTTTCTCTATTTCTTATATTTATCACAAGTATGTGACAAATATATTCATTTATTTATCTATTTAAATGTATAAATAAAATGACCATCCCGAAATACAACAATATCTGTTTAAACACGCAATTTCACACCAGGAATCTTGCAACACAAATTGATAAGCATTTTTTCTCGTCAGGAGGACATTCCCGTACATAGAAATTAACACAAAAAACATACCATGGGGCTTAACATGTATCCCAACCGGCAAGAATAATGTATCAACCTCTATCTACACAATTCAAATTCTGAATTCAAACGTCATGCACAGCTTTTATAAGAAATTTCAATAGAGGACTAACCTTTTATTTTTAATTAAATTTTGAATTTCTATGCCATGTCGCTCGCCGACAGCTTTTATTGTTGAGGAGATATAATATGAGTGGTTATAGTGGCTTTATAACGGTTTTGACTGCTATTTCTAGACATGTATTGGGCACAGCGTACATCTTAAGGAAAGTATTATCTGTCTGAGGTCCTTGTTGTGACTTGACAGATGACTAAAGACTCCGGAGCATTTTTACCTACACTGTGTTATGAAGGAATAATAATAATAATAATAATAATAATAATAATAATAGTTTATGTAGGACTGAAGTAACTCAATAGAAGTTTTTATAGATATAGAGAGAAGAGTTATTTACTTGAATACCAATACTTGGTATTCAAGTAAAGAACTCTTCTCTCTATATCTAATAATAATAATAATAATAATAATAATAATAATAAAATTTTCCACTATTGCACAAGGCCTGAAATTTGGGACATGGAGTATAATCTGTTCCCTCGACCCCATTGCTTAGCAGGTACTTATTTATCGACAACGAAAGAATGAATCGTAAAGTTAACCTCGGCTGGATTTTGAACTCAGAACGTAAAGACGGACAAAGTAACAGAAAGCATTTTTCCCACCACCCCAAGTCAAATTATTTTATTACATCAGAAGTAAATACATACGAGTTTGAACCATGCCGAGATTCATAAAACTCGTATTACCATTGATTCGAAAAAAGTGAGTGGAAAATGTGTCTGGCACTTAATAATAAATAATCCGATCAAAGCAAAACATATTGACTAATTCCAGCGGCATAAATGTCTGAAAAACTGTCTTTTCCGTAGATTAGTTACATTATATGTATACATATATATGTATATATACATATATATATATATATATATATAGCAATTAAAGCTACATTAAGTGGCCACGGCTACTTAACGAGTCACTACACTGTCTGCAGTAACTAAAAATAAAACATTATGGAAGGCTTTTCGATCATTAGTTTAATGCAACAATCAGATTGTTCGAAGATTAATAATATTGTATAATAATAATAAGTGGCAGTCCATCGGTTACGACGACGTGGGTCCCAGTTGATCCGATCAACGGGACAGCCCGCTCGTGAAATTAACGTGCAAGTGGCCGAGCACTCCACAGACACGTGTACCCTTAACGTAGTTCTCGGGGAGATTCAGCGTGATGCAGAGTGTGACAAGGGTAACCCCTTTGAAATACAGGTACAACAGAAACAGGAAGTAAGAGTGAGAGAAAGCTGTGGTGAAAGAGTACAGCAGGGTTCGCCACCATCCCCTGCCGGAGACTCGTGGAGCTTTAAGTGTTTTTGCTCAATAAACACTCACAACACCCGGTTTGGGAATCGAAACCGCGATCCTACGACCGTCAATAATAATGATAATAATATACATATGTTTGTTTCCATATACGAAAATTCAAGCCTGATATAAGATTCTGTGTCTGTAGAACTCTGTGTTTGTCTTAGGGTGCATGTTAACGTTGATAAACATGAGAACATATATTATTTATATTATTTACATTTGACGGATATTTGTCCTTATCTTGTTTGTTGTTAACACAGCGTTTCGGCTGATATACCCTCCAGCCTTCATCAGGTGTCTTGGGGCAATTTCGAACCTGGGCTCTCATTCCAAAGGTATTTTTCGATATTATTATTAATATATATACCCACAGGCATATGGCGTAGTGGTTAAGAGCGCGGGATACTAACCCCAAGATTCCGAGTTGGATTTCAAGCAGTGACCTTAATAATAATAATCCTTCGGGGTCGATAAATTAAGTACCAGTTGCGTACTGAGGTCGATCTAATAGACTGTCCCCTACCTCAAAAGTTTCGGACCTTGTGCTTAGAGTAGAAAAGAATATTTCTGTGTGTATATTATTCCGACCTAAAGGAATAATATGCATCAAATTAAGTACCTAATTCAACTGAATCTGCTGATCTTGAGAAAGCCTCATCTTCCTTCTCTATTGGAACTCTCGACTGAAGAGATGTTGGCGTGGGTTCCCACCCCGGCATCCGAAACTCGGAGTTTTATCATGGCTACCGAATAAGCGTCATATATTTTTACAGATATGTATATATATATATATATATATATATATATATATATATATATATATATAAACGGTGCTGGCCAGCGCCCTCTAACTTTTGTGACCTCTATTAATTTTGCTTTTAGGTTCTAATTGCAAATAAGCCACCCTTTTAATTTGTTATATATATATGTGTGTGTGTGTGTGTGTGTGTGTGTGTGTGTGTGTGTGTGTGTGTGTGTGTGTGTGTGTGTGTGTGTGTGTGTATATATACGATGGGCTACCGCATAGTTTCCGTCAAGCAAATTCACTCACAAGACATTGGTCGGCCTGGGGCTATAGAGGAAGACACTTGGCTAAGGAGCCGTGCAATGGAAGTGAACCGGAAACCATGTGGTTGCAAAACGATCTTCTTAACCACACGTACCCTCGGCTATTGTCCAATTTAGTAGAACAATTTAGTTTTAAGTCACATTCTTCCTATGACAGAAATATTTGTATTCAGTATATATCTGTTCAATTTCATTTTCTCTGCCATCTCAAAAATGAGAAACCTACCACTAATGAACCAGGAAAAACCTCTGAAACTACTGTTTTGTCTCTGCCTGACTGAAAAGATAAAATCTATTTTGGTACGCTAGTTTTTAGTGTAGTTTTATTTAAACACATCAGTAAGTTCATCTTAAAATCATTCTCTACATATTGACATATTTTATTGTCAAGGGAAAAGAATTGAGTCTTCTCACAATGATGAACATGGCATCCAATAAAACATTATTGTTTTATTTAAACTGTATACATACAAACTTACAGTGTATAAATTTTATATACACTGTATTCACAGTGTATAAAGTATATACACACAATGTGTACTGTTGAATGTATCAACAAACACGGAACAGTTGTTGCAAAATGCAAATTTTATAAAAACCGTTCCTAGGGAATATTTATAAAATTGTGAATTGGTTTTGAAGTCTTACTTTAGAAAATCATAATAATTTAATAGGTATCAATATAGCCTGATACACACCAAAAACGTGCGAAACCTATACATTTGTGTGTGTGTGTGTGTGTGTATGTGTGTGTGTATGTGTGTGTGTGTGTGTCTGTATACAATATATAAGTGCGTATGTATATGTATATACGTATAATGTATATGTAAATATGTGTACAAAGTGATAGATAGATAATAGATAGATAGATAGATAGATAGATAGATAATGATAAATACATATATACATACACGTTTATGCTTGCATAATTATGCATCTGCATGGAGTGTCTGAGTATGTATATGTCCATATAAACACTAGAAAATGCATTCATACATATACTCACTTACTTATCCATATATATACACATACACACTATAAACATCTACATACTAGCGCTTTCATATACAAATACATCCATTCTCCATTAATAAAATGTTCACGTATGAGCGTCTAGTTATGTATATATGTATGTATAGAAATATATAAATCTATGTATATATATATATATATATATATATATATATATATATATATATATTTATTTATTTATACTCGCAAAGCTATCCACGTACATCCACACTTATATAAGCATGCATACACATATACACATAAACAGCTACACACTAATACTTGCATGAACCAATATATCCATTCATCACACTTGTATTGCTATGTGTATGCATGTGTGCCTGTATGTATATATATATATATATATATATATATATATATATATATATATATACACTCAGAACTCGCACATCCATCCAGAAACGTATACATGTATGCAAACCCATACGCAATGGTAGTATCCCTACGTACATACATACAAAAATATATATGTTTATGTGTGTATATATATATATATATATATATATATATATATATATATATATAGAGAGAGAGAGAGAGAGAGAGAGAGAGAGAGAGAGAAATAGATACATACATACATACATACATATATACATACATACATACATAAACAGTCACAGACTAACGCTTGCACACGCCAATACATCCATTCAAATAAAGACATGAAGACCTATAGACACACGTCCACATATACACCCACTTTCTAAAACTTTATTATATACCCATTCGTACACGTTCATTCCTGTTTGCATATAGACACTCACATACTAGTTCGTGACTTCGCATCAAATATAGTTTAAACTGTAGTTCAGTTTGAATCTATATATGTATACACACATAAACACCGACACATTTATTCGTGACCTACTCATAAATATCTTTTCGATATATTCGTACACATATAAACACCCAATATAAACACATATACATATTTAGACAGGCTGACATACGTATATACTGACGTATATATGATACATTGTTGCTTCGTATATCGAAACATTCTCATATGGAAAACTATGCACATGTACGCCCGCACAGATATTCGAGTGAATTTTGTTACGTAGAATCCATACATATGTGCATGCATGGTTATATGGACACAAATAGATAAAAAGATGGATAGATAGATAGACAGACAGACAGACAGACAGACAGACAGACTCACAGCCAGACAGACAGACTCACAGCCAGAAAGACAGACAGACAGACAGACAGACAGACAGACTCACAGCCAGCCAGACAGACAGATAGATAGATAGATAGATAGATAGATAGATAGATAGATAGATATCGATATAGATTGAGGGATATTTTGCATTCTCCCTTGCAAGTTAGAATGCTGATATGAACAGTGATCAGCTGAAATACCCGGGTAGTTGGTTAAGTTCTTAAAGTTTAACGCCTTTTTTTTACGAAGCCCCGCAGGGACAGGTTTTCCGGCGAAATAATTTGGAATTTGAACTTAAAAAGCACAGACCCAAAAGAGATGTCGCAAGGCATCTCATCTTCTCCCTACAGCCGGAGTAAAGACTTTATCTTTATTAGTTTCAGTGTGATATGTACACTACAGAGTTTAGAGAAAATGAAGACCGCTGCAATAAGTACGTGAGCCTGAGAGGAGAATACGTTGTATGAAATTATGATTAACTGATCCACCTGTATTTTCTTTTGCCCAAAGCCGCTAACTTTTCAGCACACCTTCGTATATATATAGTTGTTTCAAAAAAGAAAAACGACAAAAAAACAACAAAAACAACAACGCGAGGGCGTGATACAGATATTGTGTTACTGGACGCTCGGGAAAGGAAAGAAAGGGAATTTGACGTTTCGAGCGGAGCTCTTCGTCGGAAACATAGGAAAGTCCAAAGAAGGGAAGACGGAGGAAGAAAAAATCGCCAACGATATCCACGAGGTTACATTGGTTATATATAGGGAGAATGCACAAAAAAAAACAACAGCCGAAGACAAGTGGTGTAAAAAAACAAATAGATGTATTAGTATAACGCTCGGGAATTGAGAAAGTCTTTAATGTTTCGAGCCTACGCTCTACCACAGAAAGGAACACAGAACGAAACAAGGAAAGAAACAAGGAGAGAAGAAAAATGTGTGTAGTGGTCAGCGATCTATCATATATATATATATATATATATATATATATATATATATATATATATAGGGTACCTACCTTAAAAACAGGAACTAAACCACAGTTATTTTGTGTTCTTTGCTACATTGGTTTCTATTAAACCATTTATTCTATCAGAAGAATTTTTATTCATTAAGATAAAAGAAATACACATAATTATATATATATATATATATATATATATATATATATATATATATATATATATATATATATATATATATATATATATATATATGTACATAATACGTATGCGCGAGTAGTTACATAAGGGCAAAACAAGGTGGAAGAAAATAGTACACGAATGAATCTGATACTCCAAATTTCACTCTACAGTTCCTCGGACAGTATGATCACAACTGTCCGACATAGGGTGCTCTTCTGAGTAACAGTTTATGAAGACTATTCAGCTTGAATAAAAGTATATATATATACATATATACATATGTGTGTGTGCTTGTGTGTGTGTGTGTGTGCCTATATATGCTAAACAAGAAAAGTAATGAAGATAGCGGCATTATTTGCTCTAATCAGTAAACAATCGGTTCAATAACCAGTAGTAGAATGTTTTACATCAATCAACGTGATAGTCTACAAAGGCATAAATTATATAAATCCGTACGATATTAAATGAAAGTTTTACTGATTACTTCGTCAGACTCATTTACAAAGTTAACACTGATCTAGACACTAGTTTATTTAATATGATTAGAAGGCGCAGTTACAGAAGACAATGCAATATGTTATAGACAGCATGTTGTCATGTTATCAGGAATTCACTCATGTAGGGAGTCTATAGAGAGACGGATTGTTTCATTAGTTCCCGGGCGTTGAATCTATTTGAAACGGCCAGAGACTGAAAGCAATGACAAGCCAGAAACTGACTAATTGTGTGTGTGTGTTTGTGTGTGTATTTGTGTGTGTGTGTGTGTATGTGTGTGTATTTTTGTGTGTGTGTATGTGTGTGTTGTGTGTGTGTGTGTGTTTGTATGTGTGTGTGTGTTGTGTGTGTGTGTGTGTTGTGTGTGTGTGTGTGTGTGTTGTGTGTGTTGTGTGTTGTGTGTGTTGTGTGTGTTGTGTGTTGTGTGTGTTGTGTGTTGTATGTGTGTGTTGTGTGTGTGTGTGTGTTGTGTGTGTGTATGTGTGTGTTTTGTGTCTCTGTGTGTGTGAGTGTTTATGTGTGTGTTGTGTGAGTGTTGTGTGTTGTGTGTATTGTGTGTTGTGTGTGTTGTGTGTTGTGTGTGTTGTGTGTTGTATGTGTGTGTGTTGTGTGTGTGTGTGTGTGTGTATGTGTGTGTGTTGTGTCTCTGTGTGTGTGAGTGTTTGTGTGTGTGTGTGTTTGTGTGTGTGTTGTGTGTGTGTGTGTGTGGTGTGTGCGTTGTGTGGTGTGTGTATGTGTATGCTGTGTGGTGTGCACGTGTGTGTGTTGTGTGTTGTGTGTATTTGTGTGTGTGTAAAGGCGAGTGACCTATTAGTTAGTGTATTGCACTCACAGTCGCTATATCATCGTGGGTTCGATTCCCGGAGCGGACGATGCGTTGTGTTCTTGAACAAAACACTTCATTTACCCGTTGCTCCAGTTCATTCAAACTATCCGATCGGTCGGAATGTTGACCTGCTCGCTTAACTGGTGGTATGGCGCCATTCAAACGCAGGAATGATGCAAAAGTGCATTGTGACTAGCGGTGTATAAGAACATCCGCTAGTCTGGTCGATCACTTGGTATAACGTGGGGGGGGGGGGGGGGTGTACTACAGATGGAGAGATAAATCAGGAATAGAAGCAAAGAGAATAACAAAGACGGCAGTTTACTACTATATCTT
>NC_142947.1:39216991-39221991 GCF_046866305.1 Octopus bimaculoides | reverse complement strand
CATATAGTGTGTCTGCTTATATATATATATATATATATATATGTGTGTGTGTGTGTGTGTGTGTGTGTGTGTGTGTTGTATAGTGTATAGTATATTTATATCGGTGTATTTGTAATACATGCTTGTATATATATTTCCCGTATATGTTTAGACTTCAGATAAACAGAAATGTAAGATGCAAGATAAAACTCACTGTACCAAGTTGATATTCTGATTAAACTGTATGACCTGTCTGTAGCCTGAAATACGTCGCCCACCTAAACAGCTTTAACGCGTCTCTTTTACCGTACCATTGGTGATCATTATTCATTCGTACGACTACATAGAATTTCAGAATCTCTTATGAAAGAAACACAAAGTAAACATCCCATGAACATCTTCCAGGCTGTAATTATCTTCATTTTTAATTTTAATGTAATGTCTTTCTCTCTATAAAAGGGTTAAGTCATGCTGAAAATTGCAAAAAGGGATGATATAGTTCTATATATGATTACAACTAACTAGAAACTGGAAGAACTTCGTCTTAGATAAAAACAAATTACACTATTTCCATTATTTACATTCGACGGATATTTGTCCTCATCTTCTTTGTTGTTAACACAGTGCTTTGGTGGATATACCCTCCAGCCTTCATCAAGTGTCTTGAGGAAATTTCGAACCTGGGTTCTCATTCCTAAGGTATTTTTCGATGTTATTAATATTATAATTATTATTATTATTATTGTTGTTGTTGGAATCGAACTCGGAATCTTGGGGTTAGTAGCCCGTGCTCTTAACCACTGCGAGTTCGATTCCAGGCAGTGACCTGAATAATAATAATAATAATAATAATATCGGAAAAATAATTTAGGAATGAAAACCCAGGTTCGAAATTTCCCCAACACACCTAATGAAGGCTGGAGGGTATATCAGCCGAAACATTGTGTCAACAACAAACAAGATGAAGAGAAATATCCGTCAAATGTAAATAATGTAAATAATGTACATAATTCCTCATCTCTTAAATATAGAACTGAAAAACAAATTATATATGTAAAACCTTTGTAATTTCTTCCTATTCTTTGATTACAAATACAAACTTCTAATCCCACCTCACACTATGAAGAGAAAGTTAACTCCCTTTTTTTACGAATATACAGAGGACGCCATACGTGTAGAAAGTAAAGTATAGTATACCATAGTCTCCACAAACGTGGATGAAGCTAAATTGGTCTTCTTTAAGATGCATAAGATGGAAGTGAGTATTTACTTAAATCACATTCCTAATCGTCGTACTGAAGACATAAACGAAAAGGAAAATGAGGAAAGCTTCTAACAATGCAGAGAGGAAAGTTAAAAAACCTTTCTATATTTCAGGAACAAGGGCCCATCTTCAGAAGGATACAGTTAAAGAAATATGAATGTATGTAGACCCTGCCATTTATATTGCTGAATGGCAGGATCCACTGATGATATACAAAAAAGGGTAGACCATTTTAGTTCTATCCGAATTTGTCTATAACTAGCTGCAAGCAATTATTCTCTGTATAGTCCTGGAAATGTTGAACTTATTTACTCTTCACACAATGTCACAAAATTCCTCCACACTTTCATTGCGCCGCCCAATATTCCTGAAAAGGTCGTGGAGTCTTCAGACACCCTGTTAGAAGCAATTGTCATTAAAATTTACTCCTGGATTCCCAAATATGGCCAACTAAGACTATGGATATTATCAACCATCTCGCTCACGGTCTACTTTAGGTCTTCTTTCGGTTGACTCAGCTTAGAAAGTTTTGTCTGACCATTCCATCCTTTTCTGTGACATGTTCATGATACATGTTCATGATACATGTTCATGATACATGTTCATGATACATGTTCATGATACATGTTCATGATACATGTCTCAAAATCAGTTTCATTAAAATGCACATCCATAGGCCAACTTAAATTATATGATGATTCTCTTATTTACTTAATTACTTAAATCAAGTTTCGAATGATTGTATTATTATGCAAATTAAGGTCGACCAATGTAGCTCTCTCCGAAATTTTGTTGATTATAATTAGCATTACATTAACCCATTACCTCCCATAATTCTATTAACTGGAATTTTTTTTATGAAACTTTGATTTCTAGCATAAACAGCTTTAGAAACACGCTGGAATGATCAAAATAACATTTCAAAATAACATTTTAAATAGAAATAAGCGAGATATTGGGTGAAAAATTAGCAAACCTCATTTGAATATCAGAGAAATATACCTAGTAGATATAGCAAAAAGGTTAGATATGTGTAAGTATTGACAGATAATTACGAAATTTGTAATTTTTAAGTGATCTCATATGAGATCACTGGTAGGTAATGGGTTAATATTCTGAATCTGTCTGACTTTATTACATAAATATGTGGACAGAACAATGTAGTTATTTTCTAGTTCGTGAAAACTATAAGTAATGTTGAGCATAAAAAGTAACGTCATTTGTGACCAGAGAAACAACTAAAAAATCACTGATGAAGCACTGATGAAGCCACGGAATCTAGTCAACTCGATCCTTTTTTTCTAACTTCACAGTAAAAAAACATCTCACTTAAACATAACGTCTTTTGTTTACAGTGTACAAAAATATGAAGCGTTACTTAAACACACACCAGAAAGTTTCTCTTAAACCATTCTTTACGTATTGACATATCTTATAGCCGAGGGAAAAGAATAGAATATTCTCACAATGATGAATATGGCATCCAATAAAACATTGTTTTACCTAAAGTGTATACACAATGTACACATTGTATAAACACTGTATTCACTATGTATTCACTATATACACATAATGTGGTCAGTTGAATGTATCAACACACACGGGACATTTGTTGCAAATTACAAATTTATAAAAGTCGTTCCAAGGGAATATTTACAAAATTGTGAATTGGTTTTGAAGTCTTACATTAGAAAATTAAAATGGCTACGGATGCAGACATGCGCACATTTATCCACGCAGGATAGACACACGCACGCACACAAACACGCACACACACACACACACACACACACACACACACACACACATACACACACTCAGGTTGAAATACGGCCATGCTGGAGCGTCGACATGAACGGTTTTACACGAGTGCTTACCCTTTTAATTCTACTATTTATTCTATCGGTCTCTTTGGCCAAACTGCTGAGTCACGAGGATGCAAACAACACAACACTGCTTGTCAAACGAGAGTCAACAATTTTAAAATCATGTGCAACACTCTAACCACTAAACCACGCACTTCCAACTTCCTACTATTACCAGAATTCAAACACTACACTTTACACAAAAAATAGCGTAATCGACCAATGAAGAGGCCAGAAAAATAGTTCTCAATATATATGAAACAGAAACCAGTGAAAAACTGGCACTCCATCGGTTGCTATGATACAGGTTCCAGTTGATCCGATCAACAGAACAACCTACTAGTGAAATTAACGTGCAAGTGGCTGAGAACTCCACAGACGTGCGTACCCTTAACGTAGTTCTCAGGGAGATTCAGCATGACACAGAATGTGACAAGGTTGGCCCTTTGAAATACTGGTACGACTCATTTTTACCAGCTGAGTGGACTGGAGAAGCGTGCAATAAGGTGTCTTGCTCAAGGATACAACGCGTAGATGGGAATTGAACTCATGACCTGACGATCGGGAACCATATTTCCTAACCACTAAGTTACACAGCAGTGAAAAAACACGAGTACCCACCCGCACATACACAAACCAATAGGTGAAAATACACCACCAATACCGAGTCGTAATAGTTCTGCCGCTACGTTCTGAGTTCAAATTCCACCGAGGTCGACTTTGCGTTTCATCCTTTCGGGATCGATTAAAAAAGTACTAGTTACGCACTGAGGTCGATGTAATCGACTCAATCCCTTTGTCTGTCTCTGTTTGTCTCCTCTATGTTTAGCCCCCTATGAGCAATACAGAAATAAATACTCAATGTTGCGACAAATACAAGACATCATGCATATTAGAGATTCATAAAAGAGAAACAGCAACGAGCCCAACACTGTCGCCGCTAATACCCAGAAATAATTTTTTATCATTATCATCACTATATAGGGAAAATACGTGTATGCATATGTGCGTGTGAGTGTGCGTTCTTGTGTGTATTTGGGTATGCCAGTGTGCAAATGCATTCGGATATGAGATCTATGGACTAGGCGCCAACTAACCACCGCGGTCGATGTAGTCAACACTCTTCTCTTCCCTCCTGGTTTCTACCGCAGTATCTACAATGGGAACGATTCTTATATAATTATAGTATAGATTTATATTTGGATATAATTATATATAATTACAGTATGGAAGGTTTGTATTTGTGAACATAAAGCAAAATATTGCAAGAATTAATAATTAATGTTACCACTAACATCCAACGCCATCACCACTATATGCTTAGGACACTCTCCGCACACACACACACACACACACACACACACACACGCACGCACGTACGTACACACACATGCACACACATACACAGACAGTCACATATGTATATGTACGTATACATGCATTTACATACGGATGTTTGTAGGTGCATTTATTTGTGCAACAGCTGTATGGTAAGAAATTGGCATCCCAAACACATGGTTCCGGATTCAATCTCACTTCGTCGCACCTTTGACAAGCGTCTTCTACTATAACCTCGAGCCAACCAAAGCCTTGTGAGTGGAAACTGAAAGAAGCTCATCGTGTGCGTGCGTGTGTGTGTGTGTATCTTTGACCTCTTCCCAATGCTTGGCAGCCGGTGCTGGTGCGTTTACGAACCCGTAGCTTAGCAACTCGACGAAAAGAGACCGATAAAATAAGTACCAGGCTTTCAAAACAAATTAATAGGTAGTACTAGGGTTCGCATTGTCCGACTAATATTCTTAAAAATTGTGCCCCAGCTTGGCCACAGTCAAATGACCTGAACAAATAAAATACAAAAGATACATGTATATATATATATATATATATATATA
>NC_142947.1:39199491-39211991 GCF_046866305.1 Octopus bimaculoides | reverse complement strand
TTATTACTAATTGACGATTCCCTGCCCTGCATATCTATATATATATATATATATATATATATATATATATATATAAAAATTTGTCTGTAGGTGGGTGTGTGTGTGTGCGGTTGTTTGGTATGACTATGAACCTACATACACTGGCTCAGAAGCACACACCAGTTTGTAAATTATATATGCATATATATATAATATGCGTACGTATATATATATGCGTATGTATATATAATAATGTATACATGTATTACATATATATATATATAATATACATATATATATATAACATGTATGTATATGTATATATATATATAAAATGTATGTATATATATATATGTATACCTATATTTGTATATATATATATATATATATATATATATATATATATATATATATACGCACATATATACAAGTATATGCGCGTATGTATACACACACATTGAGACATTCATGCAACTTGATATACAATCAATTTATGCTTACGTGAGCACTTCTGCGTATATATACACGTGCATATACATATACGTAAATACGTGCATACATACATACATACATACATACATACATGCATACATACATGTATATACACTTACACACTCATACGCATACAGAGACACAGATGTATATATACCTATATTCCTACATACCGCACGAACAAATATACACAGATACGCATAAATGCGCATGCGTATAAATTCATACATCCGTACGAATTTCCACAACTGCGCGCTTATTTTTTTATATTCATATTAACAGCACGAGTATATATACCTATATATGCAGAACATACATAATAGCCACATGTGCATATATATATATATATATATATATATATATATATATATATATATATATATATATACATATATATATATATATATATATATATATATATATATATATATATATATATATATATATATATACATATATATATATATATATATATATATATATATATATATATATACATATATATATATATAGTTTTATATGTACGTGTTAATTCGCGCATGCAAACTGAGGTTGAATTACACGCATGCATACACACACAAAGACACCCAAACGCTATCTATTGTTCGGAAACAGCATATTCTTTCTCATATACGAAGAATGTATCATATATATAGATATAGAAGACATAAAATATATTGAATATATAAGCGTATCACACAGAAATAAGGACCCCAAAAAAATAATATACAGGAAACAGAATTGAAGACAAAAAAAAAGTAAAAAGCGAAGGAAAAAAATATAGATGGAAAGGACACGTAAAAATACACATTAGAGAAAATATTTAAAAGAATATGAAAAGTAGATGCTGGGTGGATGTGGGATCGGGAGAGGATTTGGGGAGTTGGTTTGTGAGTTTGGTCAGAGGGAATGCGAAATGAAATGAAATGTGCAGAGAAAATGCGAAATGCATATAGATATGGTCTTTGGGAAGTGTGTTTTCATAAGAGCATGCACACACACACACACACACACACACATATATATATAGATATACATACATACATATATATATATATATATATATATATATATATATATATATATATATATATATATAATCATATCTATCTATCTATATATATATACATATATGCATATCTATATATATATGCATATATATGTACATATTTACATATATATATATATATATATATATATATATATATATATATAAGAAATGATCCTTGTATATATATATATATATATATATATATATATATATATATATATATATATATAAACTGCTTGCCTTAGCAGGCTATCATTTTGATATGATTAATATTTATAAGAAATATTTCTTTTTGGACTCCCCAATAAATTTGAATTGTTCTACTTGAACTTATTCTTTCTCACACGCACACACACACACACACACATAAATATATGTGTGTATGTATTATGTATGTATATATATATATATATATATATATATATATATATATATATATATATATATATATATATATATACGTATGTATGTATGTATATAGATAGATAGATACATACATACATACATACATACATATTTGTGTATTAAGGCTGTCACACATAGAAAAAGCATACCCCCTCATGAACTCCCTCAGTACACAAACACACGCACATCACATATACCCAGAATACAATATAATATAATACAAACAAGTTCACCGTCCAGCACGGTTTCACAAAAGCCAAACCTAGGGATGACAATCACTCAAAAGTTGCTCCTTGATTCGTTGGGTATTAGTTTAACATGTATGCAAAGTTTCGTCAAGATTGGTTTACTACTGTAGGCAGCAAGGTGGTAACAGACAGGCAGATAGATCAGACAGTAAAATAGAAATTGCCATTTATGTATATAGACACGACGGTTTTCTTTCAATTTTCGTCTACGAACTGCACTCATAAGGCTTTGATCGGCTCGGGGCTATAACAGACGACGCTTGCCCAAGATGCAAACAGTGGCACTGAACCCGGAGCCATGCAGTTGGGAAGCAAACTTCTTCCCACACAACAACACAGGCGCCATTTGTTTTCTCTATATTTCTCTCTTTTAAACGTCAATGACTTCGGGTTTTTATTACCATCATTTTGACAAGGCAACCGTAGCCTTACGTTTAGCCTCTTTACAGTTTTTGCCGTTGCTTCACCTTTTCTTCATAACTATCGGCCATTTTACCGACCATTTTGTTGGCTTCTTCGAAAGCAGAAAATAGCTTATATTCTTATCTTTCCTCTTCTTTTTATCTTTTTATTTATATATTTATTTATTTATTTATTTATTTATTTTGCTTTATTTTCGTTTTAACTTGCTATATTTTAGTACGTCGATACATAATAATATATTTCTGGTTGTATAGAATGCTTAGCTACCAGTATTTGTGGTGGATTTATTTTTTACCTGTGTGTTTTTTGTGTGACCCATTCTAAATACAGGCGTTAATTTTCGTTTTATGTAAAAAATATTGATGTCCAAAACTTTTATTTTTCTGCATTTATCTCTGTTTTTTTTTTATGTCTTCCTTCTGTCCGCCATATCTCAATTTTCTTCTTTATTACCAACCAAAATAGTTTTGTAATCATTTTATACAATTTCTGCGCTTCTTAATCTCAACTTCTACTTCTTCTGAGAAGATATATTCTATCGATACCAGTTTTAGGATACAATAATACATTTACGGTTTCCATTTTTCATGTTTTCACATCTACCCTAATTCGAACTTTCCTCCATTTTATAATCCCAACTCTGTACCTTATCATTACGTATTTATTGTCATAACCGTGTATTTTTCCGTTCAATTGCATTTTTAAAATAACACTAATTTCTACTTTCTAAAATATTCGTTTTTAAATGCCATTTCTCTTTCTTTTCCATTGATATTTTTTCTCAGTATGTCTAAATATTTTTAGCTATTGTCCTTAATCTCATCACCTGCCCATCTGGTAACGCTATGCCGTAAGTTGATAAACTTCTCGTCTCCATAATCATGGCCGTGTGGTCAAGAAGCTCGCTTTGCAACTTTTCTGATCCCCTATGCGGCACCTTGAGCAATCATCTTCAATTATAGTCCCAGGCCGACCAAACAGGCCTTTAATTGTAGTTATTTTGTCACTATTGATAACTTAACAAGACTGTGAGTCAACATACTTCGTTTGGGATCGCAGCTGAACATTTCTTTGTCTTTCGGATATTTCGATTTTATATTTGGTTTGCATGATTCTTGATGTTAACTTGTGTCTTAAAACAAATGTTCTTGTATTCCAGGAGGATCAGTATGCCAATAATAAACGCACTAAGTAATTCTGTTTTACTTCATTTATCATTAGTCAATTCTTTACCTAACCAATAGACAGTTTGACTAATCGTTTGGTCAGTCAATTAATCAATCATTAAGCTAAGTTTTTCGAAATCTTTTTTATCGTCATTCGCTCTCATTTACTAATAATAATAATGAAGTGAAATACAACCAGTGCATATGTCTATTGGCGTAATAGCTCTTCCTTTAAATACCAGTATTTTGTATATACTTCCTTGTATTCTTTTCTATCATGAAGGTTCTCATTTCTCAATTCCACTTGTGATGTCCTGCAATCCAAATGCCTTTGCGGCCAATGTATTCGCTGTTCTCATCAAATTGTTGGCTTCGGCTATATTACTTGTATTTACATGACGGACAATTACATCCATAGTTTTAGTTTGCTCATCCACTTTAGCCCTATCAACACTCTGAAATGATTTTCTGCTACCAAAATCTTTCTATTCCATTATTTGAACAATTTTCCTCAGCAAATCTTTATGTTCTTTGCTTAATACATTCCAATCATTCAACTATGTATTTCTTCCCTCTTGCACCTCCATGTCACATTCAAGCTTTACATTTCCATTATTATTATTATTATTATTATTATTATTATTATTATTATTATTATTATTATTATTATTATTATTATTATTATTAAGGTATCGCGCTAGCAGAATCGTTACCGCGCCGGACAAAATACTTAGCAGTGTTCCGTCCGTCTTTACGTTCTGAGTTCAAATTCCGCCGAGGTCGACTTTGTCTTTCACCCTTTCGAGGTCTTTGAAATAAGTACCTATTGAACATTGGGGCTAAAATAATGGACTACACCCCCTCCCCTTGAATTACTAGTTTTGCGCCAAGAATATTGGTAACCATCAAAAGCCGATCTTTTATACTCGTAGTAATATGCCATATATGAGGACTATTTCCACTGAGAACCGCGGAAACCAAAGAAGTGGGAGAAATCACCAGACATAAATGTAGTCAGCAACGATAGCAGAACCCAGGAACTACCGGTTCCGAAATATCACACTTGCAATTCTGAAGATGGTTCGAAAATTTGCCATATTCTCAATCCAAACTGTCCCATCCCTAGGCATAATCTGTTGATCGTTCTATTGCCTTGCAATGAAGAGGAGCGCATGAATAACGAACAAGATGACAAACTGTCGAGGTAAGTGATAGGAAAATGAAGTGAAAAGCAAAATTACTTAAAAGGAAAATAAAATAAAACAGCCACTAAAATCTATGATCAGAACGTGTAAAGAGGATCCTATTGTCTCCTGAGAAGGTACGAGAATCACAATGTTTTGAATAGCCTACAAGAAACTAATAGACTTTTTTTAATGTGATGCAACAAGGAAGGAAGTGATAAAGTGATGGCAAGGAAAGAGATCGGTTTAGGTTATGTAGGATATACAAGGGATAAGCAGTTAGTAATGATCAATACAGTTTCTTAGCTTCTCTCACGCGTGAGGTGATTTGCTCAGGGTTGTCATTGGGGTTGGTCATTTTGAGTACTCGGGTGTGGAGGGCATTGTGGGCGGACACGGAAGCATCAGTAATAACAACTAACGTAATGGCATGAAGAAAAAGTTGGGCCAGAGAACGAGACAGGAAGAAGAAGAAGAAGAAGAAGAAGAAGAAGAAGAAGAAGAAGAAGAAGAAGAAGAAGAAGAAGAAGAAGAAGAACAACAACAACAACAACAACAACAACAACAAGAACAACAACAACAACAACAACAACGACGACGATGACGATGACAGCAGAAGCAGCAGCAACAGCAACAATGATGACGACGACAAAACTATAAAAAAGAAAATGTTTCTTCCTGAAGCGATGACAACAAAAGCGTTCAAAGGACAAGACAACGACGGTTTAAAAGTGCAAGAACTTTCTTGCATGCCATGGAGCTATTGCGATTTCTGCCAAGAAGATATCAAGGAGACTGGAAATTATAGCACTTATCTCCGACAGAAGTTGAAAAATGTCTAGAGAAAAAACAAAAGGTAGCAATCATTATGTCAGGAAGGAAACAAAATACGAAGACAAAATCACTTCTTATACATCGCAAGTCGGGAATCGATCTGACTTTGACAGAATGTTGGTCAATTTGGATCAGTTCGAAACTTTCGACTGAATCGATTAACACTGTCCATGCGACTATCTTTATAACAGTTTGCTTCAGACCCGTTTTCAGAGACTTGGAACCAAAGTAGAAGACTAGGTACTTTGCAGTGAGACTGAACCTGAAATCACATGGTTGCAAAGGAGAGTTTCTTAGCCACACAGAGTAGCATTTCAAAACATGTTTTTATTATGCCTATATTGAAGGCGCGTGGCTTAGTGGTTAGGGTATTCGATTCACGATCGTAAGGTCCCGAGTTCAATTCCCGTCGGCGCATTTTTTCCTTGAGCAAGACGCTTTATTTCACGTTATTCCAGTCCATTCAGCTGGCAAAAATGGGCAGTACCTGTATCTCAAAGAGCCAACCTTATCACATTCTGTGTCATGCTGAATCTCCCTGAGAACTACGTCTGTGGAGTGCTCGGCCACTTGCACGTTAATTTCACTAGTAGGCTGTTCTGTTGACCGGATCAACTGGAACTCGTATCGTCGCAACCGATGGAGTGCCAGTTTTTCATTGGTTTCTGTTTCATGTATATTGAGTGCTATTTTTCTGGCCGGTTCAATAGCCGTTTAAGTTATTTTTGTGTGGAGTGTAGTGTTTGAGTTTTGGTAATAGTAGGAAGATGGAAGCGCATGCCTTAGTGTTTAGGGGGCTGGACATGATTGTAATATTGTGGTTTCGATTCCTGGACTGGTCGATGCGTTGTTTTTTGGGTTTTTTTTTTTTTTGCTTATGAGCTAAACACCTCAATTCCCGTTGTTCCGGTCCGTGTTCATCAAAAAAAAATGCGTAATCCTGCGATAGACCAGCGTCCCTCTCCCTCCCACATCTCCCATCGTCTCTTACAAATCTCTACCGCCTTTGAACCTCTTATTTCGCGAGCAGACTGTTTCATTGATCAGATCAACTGGAACTTTTGTTATCGTAACTGACTGAGTGCCAGTTTATATCTGTTGCTTTCTATTGAGACTGTCTTTGTTCCCTTGATGTAAACCCCACCTTGAAATTTTTCTCACATCTGGTACGTGTTTCAGCGTCTTCCGATTTTGCAGGCTCCAATCCCACCACCTACATAAAGAAAAATACACCATTAGCATTTAAACAGGCTATATATCCGGCTTTAATATTCTACCCGTTTTAAGGGCGGCGAGCTAGCAGAAACGTTAGCACGCCGGGCAAAGTGCTTAGCGGTATTTCGTCTGCCCTTACGTTCTGAGTTCAAATTCCGCCGAGGTCGACTTTGCCTTTCGTCCTTTCGGGGTCGACTAAATAAGTACTAGTTACACACTGGGGGTCGATGTAATCGATTTAATCTCTTTGTCTGTCCTTGTTTGTCCCCTCTATGTTTAGCCCCCTGTAGCTAATAAAAAAAAAATTAAATATTCTACCCGTTTTATGTTCAAAACTGGCTATATCCAGCCTCTTGCACTTACCCTTCAAGTTTATTCTGAAAGAAAAAACAAAACAGTCATATCATAGAAATCCTGGTAGTAAAAGATAATGCATGATTAATTCAAAACGAAGTGAATAAATGAGTGTAAACATTTGGTAGAGTAATCTGAATACTAAATGATTAAGTATTTAGAGGTTTCACAAAACCAAACAATTCGGTTCAAGCAACAACAACCTGAATATATAACACTGAATACGTTTTAAATATTTTACATATAAAATGCGATTCTTAATTTCTGATATCAGGTGACTTTTAAAACGGTTTATATTGGAATATCACAAACACAACAGAAATAACAACTTATAATAAATAAATCCGTTACAAACAAATCTAAATGTATCACAGCTTGAATTGATTCTAATCTCTTCACAGCGTGGTAACTTTTGTTTAGAGATTACAAAGGGAATGATAAGAGAAGCTGAAAACTCTATCAGTTACTCACTTTTCTTACCGCAATAGCTGGAATGTATAAATGCATGTATCAATGTATGCATCTTTAACCCTATAGTTTTTTTAATTCTGTTATAGGCTTCAGCCATGAGGTTGCAGCCATGTTATATATATATATATATATATATATAGACAGGAATAACAACAAAAGAAAGAAAAAGACCTCGATATTATGCAAATAGAGGATTTTATCTGTAAAAATATGTGACACTTATTCAGTAGCCATGATAAAACTTCGAGTTCCGGATGCCAGGGTGGGAGCCCACGCCAACATCTCTTCAGTTATCCGGACAATTGAAAATTCCTGTGAAAAATCTTTTATATATTTTATATTTTTCACAGGAATTTTCAATTGGCCGGATAATTGAAGAGATGTTGGCGTGGGCTCCCACCCTGGCATCCGGAACTCGAAATTTTATCATGGCTACTGAATAGGTGTCACATATTTTTACAGATATATATATATATATATATATATATATATATATATATATATATATATTTACATGTATATATATATATATGTTACGTATACATATATACATGAATATATACATGTACATATTTATAGTAATATAGATAGATAGATAGATAGATAAATAGATAGATAGATTGTTTACATTATTTATATTTGACGGATATTTGTCCTCATTTTGTTTGTTGTTAACACAACGTTTCGGCTGATATACTCTCAAGCCTTTATCAGGGGGAAATTTCAAACCTGGTTTCTCATTCCTAAGATATTTTTTGATGTTATTATTATTCAGGTCACTGCCTGGAATCGAACTCGGAGTCTTGGTGTTATATATGTATGTGTGTAGTATGTGTACATACTTATATATAAACACACACACACAGAATTTTATGTTCATGTGCGTAAGTATGTATATGCGTATATACAGTCCAAAGGTCTCTGTATCAGAAAATATTACAATAACGATCTGAGATGTGAATATCTGTGTGTATATGTGTGTGTGCGCGTGTATAAATATGTGATATATATATATATGTGTGTGTGTGTGTGTGTGTGTGTGTGTGTGTGTGTGTGTGTGTGTGTGTGTGTGTGTGTGTGTGTGTATACATTTCAGTTGTGGGATCAGATATGAAGACACAGCGATTTTCTATCTCTATTGATGTGGAACATGGAATCATATTTTGAGAAAAGATATCAAATGGGGAATAGTACTTGTTATTATGTAGTCATTAAATACGAAATGAGAAGGATTTAAGGAATAAAATACAAAATATTTTTTAAAAAAAGGATTCTGGACGTCCCTTGTTTATAAGGCTGTTTTGATAAAGATACCAGTAAAAGTCAACATTATAGAAATAACCTCTGTATGCGCAATTGTGTGATTATGAAATTTACGTTTGCATTATTTGAAGAATATGCAGTGGAATTAGAATACAAGTGTCTGAAATTTGTAAAGGGTTAGTTGTCTGAAAGCGTGTAAGTATAAAGATCTCTTTATGAATCAAAGATAAAGGCAAATATATTTATACAAATTTTATGTTCTGTACATAATGGTATGGAGTCAACAGACATAATTAAACAAACACAAAAAAAAAATGAAAGAGAAAAGAACATGTTCATCTGTTGAAATATTCAACAAAAGGCAAGTATCGGCTTTTGACTCTGAGATTACCCCATATGTTAGACACGAACGCATACAGACGTATACAGATATACATGCGTATACTATATATATATATATATATATATATATATATATATATATATATATATATATATATAAATTGATATGTATACATGCATATATACATACATATATATATAAATTTATACATATGTGTTATATATGCATATTTATATGTATATACACATATTAACATATATATGTATAGATATATACATATATATATACATATACATTTATATATATGTGTGTATATATGCATATTTACATGTATATACACACACACACACACATATATATATATATATATATATATATATATATATATATACTTATATATATGTGTATATAATATGGACACTCGCATTTACACACATACACATAGATAATAATAATAATAATAATAATAATAATAATAATAATAATAATAATAATAATAATAATAATAATAATAATAATAATAATATGGCGAAGGCAGCGGATCTTGGCATATCAAATGTAAACATCGGAGACGTAATGGGTAATTGTATTGCAAACCGTCTGTTTATATTCAATATTGACATCCAAAAGAGAGAAAAGCAATAAGCGAAGGGTATGCAATAATGGCTGTAGATGAAGCTATACGATAGACTGGAGAGTGAGAGAGAGAGAGAGAGAGAGAGAGAGAGAGAGAGTGGAAAGAGAAGCGATATTAAAGTAAATATCTAATGTCACAGTACGAGCGCCAATGTACAACACAGAATAGGACGGATTGCAAAAGTAGCAAAAACATTGGAAGTAATACGGAAAAGAAAAAAAAACTTGTTAAACTGTGATACAGGAAGGAAAAAGCAAAAAATGGTTTCCCACCCATAATGTTTGAGATGTTCGGTTGGAGTTTGTTTTTGACAATTGTTCTGTCAACTGTCCCCTTGTAATAATGTCTCCGTTTTCTACATTTTATTTCTCTCCTCTGTTTCTCATTCTTTTATACTCTGATCTTTTGTCTTCTTACTTGTTTCAGTGAAGAATGGACTACAGCCATGTTGGTGCACCGCCTTGAAGGCTTTTGTGACGAATGAATTGACCCTAGTACTTATTATTTTTTTGTTTGTTTTGTGTTGTGTGTCTTTTTTTTTTCTTTTTAAGCCTGGTACTTATTGTATAAATGTTTTTCTTTTTTTTTTTTGCAGAACCAATCACTTACGGGCACGTAAGCACACCGGTTGTTAAACGATGGTGATTGTCAAAAACAGACACAAACACAGACACACATACATGCACACACACACACGCACGCACGCACACACGCACACACACACACACACACACACACACACATATATATATATATATATATATATATATATATATATATATATATATATATATATATATACATATATATGTACATATATATGTACATATATTTAAATTGATGTAATGGTTGCATTGTTCAATTAAATAGAGTTGCGTGAAACGATCGTACTGCATTACCTCTGGATATCCTTGTTGCTTATTTTGATATATACATATATATATATATATATATATATATATATATATATATATATATATATATATATATAAACACATATATATATACAGACATACATATATAAAGACACATATATACATACATATATATATATGCATATATATATGTACACATAATGCGGCAAAGGTTCAATAACCCTCCTACGAGTTTTAAATACCAACCAAGGAGACGTAAACCGCAATTATAAACACCAATTACGCGACCAATTTGTAGCAGAAGAAATACTTATGGTAGAGCTAACACGGTGACAACGCCGGTAAATGGAGTCGGGACTGCTTTATACACAAATGAATACGATAAATTCTCTTGCAGAGAAAAATCAAACGTCCTAACAAATGTGCTAACAAATGCGAAGCTTTACAAAACAACCACGAAACCAACGGTTACAAAATGTGGTCGCCCAAACTGTGGAACCTGCCCCCAACTTACTTGAAGGCTCCTCCTAACAAAAATGCGTGTCTTGTACCAAAATTTAAAACCATTATTGAGGCGACAAACTAGCAGAATCGTTAGCATGCCGGGCAAAATGTTTAGCGGTGTCCCGCTCGTCTTTACGTTCTGAGTTCAAATTCCGTTCAGGTCAAATTTGCCATTCATCCTTTCAAGGGACGATAAAATTAAAGTAACAGTCAAGTACGGGCATCGATGTAATTGGCTGCTCCACCCCCAGACTTTAAAAAATTGCAGGCCTTGTGCTAAAAAATAAATTATTATTTCCTCCTTTTCTCACTCATTGCTGATGTTGTTATTATTAGAGTGTGGGCGTATTATTTCTGCTTTCACTAATGGCGTCACTTTGACTTGGGTGGTTTTCTTTTTATTCATTTTCTTACCATGGATTTTCATGATTAAGATGAAATCTTTTTAACGTGTCTGCCTAAAGCCTGTTTGCAAACGCAGTGCTATTTCTTAATTAATTCCTTCCCGTTGCGAAAAGCAGAAATTCTATAAAACATTTTATTTCTATTCGGTTTGACCTAGACGTCTCTGGAAGTGAACTTATTGAAATATTTAGGTTTTGATTTTTTTCGCAATGCATTCGATTCATATTTTAACACGAATAACCATTTTAAAACGCATGTAATTTTATTATATTGTTTATCACATAAAAAGATTTAATTGAATTTTTTTAACATTTTAATAGGATTTTTTTAATGTCGACTTGATTCATAATAACGTCAGTTTAGTTACTTCCAGATCAAGCAGGACGAATAGAACAGGTATTTCAATGAAGACGAAGGAAAACAGTACAAACTAGTTCACTCTGCAACCAGACATGCATTTCTCAGACACTTGATCTCTTTAATTTAAGTGTGCTCAGAAACAGCAGTAAAAGGTTGAAGACAAAACCATTTGTCGCCTACATCCCATTTTTCGCCAAGCAGATGTTCAGATGGAAATATTTTCAAAGGTTTTCATTGAATTATCTTCAACATTCAATTTCTGGATATGGGAAAGTCGGCGAGCTGGCAGAA
>NC_142947.1:39106991-39194491 GCF_046866305.1 Octopus bimaculoides | reverse complement strand
ATATATATATATATATATATATATATATATATATATATATATATATTTATATATATATATATATATATATATATATATATATATATATATATATATATATATATATATGAATAAGTATAAGTGTATATATGTAACTATATCTATATATGTAATATATTTAAATCAAGGCTGGGCCTCTTCCCGTAGAGAGTCCTATCTCACGGTAAGAGGTGCAAATAAGGGTAGCTACATCAAACTCCATCCTTCACCAAGTGCCACATATTAATTAGAGGAGGCTCTCAGTAATAACAATGTAACAAAACGGCGGTGCTCCAGCATAGACACAGTTCTGAGCTGAAACGACAAAGAAAAATATATATACATATATAAATAAATAAATATAAACATGTAAATATAAATCTATATATTGCTCACTAACCACATGGTTCCGGGTTCAGTCCCACTGCGTGGCACCTTGGGCAAGTGTCTTCTATTAATGCCTCGGGCCGACCAAAGCCTTGTGAGTGGATTTGGTAGACGGAGACTGAAAGAAGCCCGTCGTATATACTTATGTGTGTGTGTGTGTGTGTGTGTGTGTGTGTGTGTGTGTGTGTGTGTCTGTTTGTGTCTGTTTTTGTCCCCCCAGCATCGCTTGACAACCGATGCTGGTGTATTTACGTCCCCGTAAATTAGCGGTTCGGCAAAAGAGAACGATAGAATAAGTACTAGGCTTACAAAGAATAAGTCCTGGGGTCAATTTGCTAGACTATAGGCGGTGCTCCAGTATGGCCGCAGTCAAATTACTGAAACAAGTAAAAGAGTAAAAGAGTATAAAGTATATGTACATGTATGTGTGTATGAAGCCATGTGATCTAGTAGTTCGGGTGATACCCGAAAGATCGTAGTTTCAATTCCTAGCAAAACACTTCATTTCTCTTTATTCTGGAATCACTTCGATATCTGACGTGTAGCAAAACTGTGCAGTTGTTCAGGCAATGCCGATTTGATGGAGAGGGGGAGCTAATGTTCAGTACAAACATTTGATCACTATAAATAAATCACTTGAGCAGCTTGTTCCGTAAGAAGCGACAAAACCCTCAGAAGAGTCCACAACATAACTTTACGATTATTATACAAATGAGTTCCCATACTATTTTTTTTAAATTACTTCATGTTCTTTCCAAATCTTGAAAACTATGAAATTCAGTATTTGATATTAAACACGACTTGATTTAGTTATTTGGAAAATAAATATTGACATTTTCTACAGCAAATAAAGTTGTGATTTTTGAAAATAAAATTGTGATTTATTAACTGATATTAATTCAGATAAACAGATGAAATCAGTTCCAGAATATTTGTTAACCAAATTAACGGATTATTTTGTAAACAATAGGTGCAAACTGTAAAATCCGAATGCAGAACTATTGTTGTACCAAGGGAATGCCAGATTGGCAAATAGCACTTACTATTTCATAGTTCGCTGCGAAAACTGAAGCAATTTATTTCTAATTCCCTAATTGTACTACACCTAATTAATGAACTAACCAATCAAGGTATTAAAAGAAAATTATTTTCTATTTGACGTTGCAACAAATTGAACGAACCGAAGTTCTGTGAAAATTTGCTTTTAATTCCTCAACAGTTTGATTGAAAAGAGTAGTAGATTACATTCCAAAGTTAATTGAAGTCGAAAATGAATCGAAGGAATTGCTGAAGTAGTGATGGAACACATCGAATAGGTTCATAGTACTTAATGCAAAGGAAAAATAGATTACCTTCACCAGAGAGAGCAGTGTTAGAGCATTTGGTGAATTTAAATGCAAAGAAGAAGAGTATAGTGTATTCTCAAATATAAAGTGATAAGGAATACTTTTAATTTTGATATTTATTGTCCAGTAGAACATTTTGAACATTTTCTAATATTTCTGTGTGGAGGCGCAATGGCCCAGTGATTAGGGCAGCGGACTCGCGGTCATAGGATCGCGGTTTCGATTCCCAGACCGGGCGTTGTGAGTGTTTATTGAGCGAAGACACCTAAAGCTCCACGAGGCTCCAGCAGGGGATGGTGGCGAACCCTGCTGTACTCTTTCACCACAACTTTCTCTCACTCTTACTTCCTGTTTCTGTTGTGCCTGTATTTCGAAGGGTCAGCCTTGTCACACTGTGTCACGCTAATATCCCCGAGAACTACGTTAAGGGTACACGTGTCTGTGGAGTGCTCAGCCACTTGCATGTTAATTTCACGAGCAGGCTGTTCCGTTGATCAGATCAACTGGAACCCTCGACGTCGTAAGCGACGGAGTGCCAACAACAAAATATTTCTGTACAGTAGGAGTTCCGTTATTGGTTTAAGTCTTTAATGTTTAGCAACGTTTAGAGACGAGATGTCAGGTAGGCATTTAGACAGACAGACAAAGAGAGAAAAGGTGGGAGAGAAAGACATAGATCGACATAGACAAAATTCCTCCCGTTTGTTTTCGTGTATTCTTGTCCATTTCTCTCTTTTTTCTCCTCCCCTTAGAAAACGTCTACCATTTTTTTCTCATCCCTTTCTTTTTTATTGCTACTTCCGTTGATGTGCCTTCCACTATCTTTATCACTGTTTACGTAGATGAGTCAGGCTAAGGTGGTCTATGATCCCTGCAAGCTCTGTCGCTGTCCTCATCATTCTGATTGGCATCGTAAGGTTTATGACGTCTGTGCATTCATCTTACCCCATCTGTGCAGTCGTTTTTCTGTTCGGAGTCCGCTAGCATGGCCGCCTCTTATACACAATAGTCCATCCGACGGGAGCGTTTGTTCTTTCCTTGGACTTTGTGATAAACCAAGGTTGAGAAAGATGTCTGTTTTACCCTTATCAGAGAACTTGATTGTGGCTCTCTAAGCTGTCCGTCGAATTTGATGTTGCAGAGAGTGTTAACTGCTTCATGCATCTTTGTTGCTTCATCTTTGCAACGGATCGCCACAAGCGTGTCGACCACAATTTTAAGGTACAGTATGATATAGCGCCTGGGGTGAAGTACTCTGCACTTTATATCACCTTGGTAAAATATACTGGAACATCTCTCTTAATTTCACCAGATAACTGAGTCAAATATCAAAATGGTCACACATGGAACTATATATCAAATATTTTATTGACAAATTAGTTATATCTGGATAACGTCAAATGCTTTTATCAATATTGTAATTGCTAGCTAAAAACAAACAAAAAAATTAGAAAAGTGACTAAATATTACTTAGTTTGCTGCCATATTGGCTGTGTGGTAAGATACATGCTTCCCAACCATATGGTTCCGGGTTCAGTCCAGCTGCGTGACACCATGGGCAAGTATCTTCTATTATAGCCACGGGCCGACCAAAGCCTTGTGAATGGATTTGGTAGGCGGAAACTGGAAGAAGCCCTATATATATATATGTATATATATATATTTGTGTGTGTGTGTGTGTGTGTGTGTGTGTGTGTGTGTGTGTGTGTGTGTGTGTTTCCTCTCAACATCACTTGACAACCGATGCCGGTGTGTTTATGTCCCCGTAACTTAGCGGTTCGGCAAAAGAGACGATAGAATAAGTACTAGGTTTGCAACGAATAAGTCCTTGGGGGTCGATTTCTTCGACTAACACTCTTTAAGGCGCTACTCCAGGATGGCCGCAGTCAAATCACTGAAACAAGTAAAAGAATATAAGAATATTGGAAATATTCCAAACCATTTGAAAATCATTAAGACATCTAAATGTCCACAAAACGACGCGGTTCTTATTTCCAATATATTTTTATAATGCAAAGAATAGAAAAGGATATTTCTTTAACAACAAAGTCAACGGACATAAAGGAGAAATAACGTGATATTTGCATTTCTGAATAACATTCTACATGTGCAGCAACAACTTCAAAGAAATATGCTCCAATGACATTGATTCTTACTTAAAGGATTCTTATTCTGTCTTTTGAAAAACAAAGATAATCGTATTAATTTGACGCTAAGCAAGCTTTCAGAAAACTAAGGAGATAATACTGAATATACTCTTAAGAATCGTATTATTACTAACCCATATATATAGATTATTAGTTACTTGCGCTAAGGCGGCGAGCTGGCAGAAGCGTTAGCACGCCGGGCAAAATGCTTAGCGGTATTTCGTCTACCGCTACGTTCTGAGTTCAAATTCCGCCGAGGTCGACTTTACTTTTATCCTTTCGGGGTCGATAAATTAAGTACCAGTTATGCACTGGGGTCGATGTGATCGACTTAATCCTTTTGTCTGTCCTTGTTTGTCCTCTCTATGCTTAGCCCCTTGTGGGCAATAAAGAAATAAGAAACGTTAGCATACCGGGCGAAATGCTTAGCGGCATGTCGTCTGCCGCTACGTTCTGAGTTCAAATTCCGCCGCGGTCGACTTTGCCTTTCATCCGTTCGGGATCAATAAATTAAGTACCTGTTACGTACTAGGGTCGATCTTATCGACTGGTCCCCTCTCCAAAAATTTCGGGCCTTGTACCTAGAGTAGAAAAGAAACGTTATCATGCCAGGCGAAATGCTTAGCTGTATTTCGTTTGTCGCTACGCTGTGAAATTCAAATTCCGCCGAGATCGACTTTGCCTTTTATCCTTTCTGAGTCGATTAAATAAGTACCAGTTATGCACTAGGGTCGATGTAATCGACTTAATCTCTTCCCCCAAATTTGGGGCCTTGTGTTTCCAGTAAAAATAATTATTTACTTGCACGAAGGCAGTGAGCTAGCAGAATTGTTACGGCGCCGGAAAAATGCCTACTGTCTTTACATTCTGAGTTCAAATGCCGCCGGGGTCGACTTTGCCTTTCATCGTCTCGAGGTCGATAAAATAAGTACCAATTGAGCACTAGTGTCGATGTAATCGACTTATCCTCACCCCCAGAATTGCTGGAATTGTGCCAAAATTTGAAACTCTTATTTACCAAGGTAGCGAGCCGTTTGAATTGTTAGCATGCCGGAAAAAGTGCTTAGCGGCAATTCATCCGTCTTTAAGTTCTAAGATCAATTTCCGGCAAAGTCGAACACTGGGTTTAGTGTAATCGACTAGATCCCTTTTCTCAAAAACCTGTTGACCCTATGTTAAAATTTGAAACTATGTTTTACTAAGGAAGCGTTAACTCGCCGTTAAAAAAATTGCTTAACATTAATTCATTCGGCTTTACGTTCTAAGCTCGAGTTTCGCCGAAGTCAACTTTTGCCTTTCATCCTTTGGAGATCGATAAAATAAGTACCAGTTGAACAGCGAATTCGATCTAATCGACCTATCTCCTCCCTATATAATTTCAGACGTCGTGCCAATAGTAGAAAGAATAATTTACTTTCAGAATATTTAAGTTTTGAAAGCTTCAGTTTTTTTTACAAGACAATTCTCAAATTATGAAAGCATTTAATGTTTTCGCTTATTCTCAAGTTGATAGCATTACATTAATATTCTTTTCTGTCAAAATGAAAAACTAAATTTGTTTTTACGCTGTCATTGCAAAATTTCATATATTGAAGACATCGGTTAGAAATAAATTTAACAGCTTTTAAAAGTAATAGCAACGGTTAACTATACCTTAGGTTAGATTTATAAATAATATAAGAACATTATGTTTTGGACAAAAGCAGAGTTTTCTGTGTGCTTCAAAGGATTTCCTAAGCTGAAGATTATAACCAATCATTTCACTGTGCAGCAACAGAACATCAGAGAAATAGAGTACAATGATTTCCATTCCTTTCTTAAGAATGAAATTCTATCTTCAGAAGGTAAGGATAAGCGTATTAATGTAGAAGAAAGTAAGGCTCGAATTCTTCAAGGAATTCTTCGGTGATATTTCCAAGAATTTTCTATTATTGGTTTTCTCCTCTTATGTCTCTTGCAAATAACTTTTGCTTCTCCACCCAACTCACTACCACACTCTATCTCTCTCTCGCTCTCTCACACACACACTATAGATATACATATATGTATACATATATATATATATATATATATATATATATATATATATATATATATATATATATATATACATACACACATATATGTATACATACATAGATATATGTATATACACATAGATATATATATACATAAATATATACATATATACATGCATATATATATATATACATATATATATATACATGCATATATATATATATATATATATATATATATATATATATATATATATATATATATACATACATACATACATACATACATACATACATACTTAAACGACAAGGAAAATACGAAAGCTTGTGAGATTGTGAGAGACTGTTATGAAACACTAGATTTTGATTAATCCTCAGTTAGCTGTTGAAGCTGATTATTAAGAATATATTCCCTGTAAAAACATGAATCCCATGACAAATTCTCAAAACTAAAACTTAATATTCGATAAGCGCACAGCGGTTTCCATTCTCACTCGAGCAAAGTTCACTCGTTCAATCACCTTGGGAATTCTCTGAATATCCCCCGAAAGAATAAAAGCAACATCGACCTCGGCGCAATTTGAACTCAGAGCGTAAAGGCTGACGGAATGCCGCTAAGCAATTTTTTCCAGCAGCGAGCTGGCAGAAACGTTAGCGCGCCGGGCGAAATGCTTAGCGGTATTTCGTCTGCCGTTACGTTCTGAGTTCAAATTCCGCCGAGGTCGACTTTGCCTTTCATCCTTTCAGGGTCGATAAATTAAGTACCACTTACGCACTGGGGTCGATATAATCGACTTAATCCCTTTGTCTGTCTTTGTTTGTCCCCGCTATGTTTAGCCCCTTGTGGGCAATAAAGAAATAGGAAACGATTCTACCAGTTCGCCACTTTCTTCATAGTCCTTTCTGCTGAAGGCGCAAGGCCTGAAATTTTGATGAGAGGGGACTAGTCGGTTACATCGACTCCAGTGTTCAACTGGTACTTAATTTATCGACTCCGAAGGGATGAATGGCAAAGTCGACCGCGGCGGAATTTGAACTCAGAACGTAGCGACGGGCGAAATACCACAAAGCATTTCGTTCAGCACGCTACCAATTCTGCTATCTCACCAACTTAATAATAATAATGATTTCATTTATTGCCACAAGAGCGAAGAATGAAGGGGACAATACAAAGACAGACATAAAGCGTTGGGGTCTACATATAATGAAATGACAAAAAAAAATTTTTTTTGAAGTGGTAAGTATAAACGTTGCACACTGAAAAAGAAGGGACATATACATAGCATAAAAAGGGTGGAGGGTGATAGGGGTATGGCCCCCACCTGATATAGGAGGACCTTTAGGGATAATCGAGGAACCCCAGTGTCCGAGATTTCCCTGAACACCAAGAGCAAGTGCTCTCTCCAATTCCTTCTCTCTGACTCATAGGTCTAAACTGAGAAAGGTACCATCCACTCTTTCCATTTTAGCAACTTTCACTCATCTCTCAATAAACTCACTTGAGGACAGCAAGTGAAACTTGAAGAAGTCAATGAGAGCTCTACCAAAGAGGAATATATCTGTCCTCGTGCTTTTAGCCTTGTCCACCAAATAACCCCTTGCGCCACAGCCACAAGGCAAAGGAAAACTGCCTTGTCTGTCCGATTGAAGGAGGGCGGCGAGGCAATCATCACTACGAATTTTGCCAACAGACGGATCCGTCCCACACGTGACAGCGGCTGTTCGACGTAACCGCACCAGTCAGCAATGCCCGGAAAGTGAACGAGTGCGTGCAGAACGGTTTCGTCACTCTGCGCACACATCAGATAAGTCCGTCTGACAATACATCCGTGCCTGTAAAGTTTATCTCGAACTAGTAGCGCCCCTCCTCCCGGTAGCATTCCCAGTCCAAGTAGATTTAGAAATTATCTATGATAGTTCCCGACCAGAAAGTCCTCCGGAACAGACATGCCAGTTCGTTTTCGTCGGTGCCCAGAGTCTTCCCGAGAACGTCGTCGCACTTCCCCACCACTAATCCTCTATAAATTTCTAAAGCAGAACATCCACCGATCCCATTGCCCAACAGGTAGACGGCTGTGAGCGCCCGGCGACATTCTAGGTGCCAATAATAAAAATTCTTTCTACTAAAGGCACAGGGCTTGAAAGCTTAGGGAAAGCGACCAGTCCATTACATCGACCCCAAGTTTCAACTGGTATTTTATTTTATCGACGCTGAAAGGATGAAAACAAAGTCCACCTCGGCAGAATTTGAACTCACAATGTAAAAGTCAGAAGAAGTACTGCTAAGCACTGTCTCCAGCGTGCTAACGAACAATTCTGCCAGCTCGCATAATAATCCTTTCTATTACAGGCGCAAGGCTTGCAATTTAGGGGGACAAATATCAGCTGGTATTTATTTTATCGACCCCGAAAGGATGAAAGACAAAGTCGATGTCGGCGGAATTTGAACTCAGAACGTAGAGACAGACAAAATGCCGCTAAACATTTTGCCCACCGCAATAATGATTCCGCCAACTCGACGCCAATAATCGAAATGATGATGATGATGATGATGATGATGATGATGATGATGATGATGATGATGATGATGATGATGATGATGATGATGATGATGATGATGATGATGATGATGATGATGATGATGATGATGATGATGATGATGATGATGATGATGATGATGATGATGATGATGATGATGATGATGATGATGATGATGATGATGATGATGATGATGATGATGATGATGATGATGATGATGATGATGATGATGATGATGATGATGATGATGATGATGATGATGATGATGATGATGATGATGATGATGATGATGATGATGATGATGATGATGATGATGATGATGATGATGATGATGATGATGATGATGATGATGATGATGATGATGATGATGATGATGATGATGATGATGATGATGATGATGATGATGATGATGATGATGATGATGATGATGATGATGATGATGATGATGATGATGATGATGATGATGATGATGATGATGATGATGATGATGATGATGATGATGATGATGATGATGATGATGATGATGATGATGATGATGATGATGATGATGATGATGATGATGATGATGATGATGATGATGATGATGATGATGATGATGATGATGATGATGATGATGATGATGATGATGATGATGATGATGATGATGATGATGATGATGATGATGATGATGATGATGATGATGATGATGATGATGATGATGATGATGATGATGATGATGATGATGATGATGATGATGATGATGATGATGATGATGATGATGATGATGATGATGATGATGATGATGATGATGATGATGATGATGATGATGATGATGATGATGATGATGATGATGATGATGATGATGATGATGATGATGATGATGATGATGATGATGATGATGATGATGATGATGATGATGATGATGATGATGATGATGATGATGATGATGATGATGATGATGATGATGATGATGATGATGATGATGATGATGATGATGATGATGATGATGATGATGATGATGATGATGATGATGATGATGATGATGATGATGATGATGATGATGATGATGATGATGATGATGATGATGATGATGATGATGATGATGATGATGATGATGATGATGATGATGATGATGATGATGATGATGATGATGATGATGATGATGGTGGTGGTGGTGGTGGTGGTGGTGGTGGTGGTGGTGATGAAGATGATGATGACGACGACGACGACGACGGCGACAGCGACGGCGACGGCGACGACGACGACGACGACGACGACGATGATGATGATGATTCTTTTTTCTGCTAAAGGCACAGGGCTTCAAAGTTTCGGGAAAGCGACCAGTCGATTACATCGACGCCAGTGTTCAGCTGGTAATTTATTTTATCGATGAAAACAAAGTCCACCTTGGCAGAATTTGAACTCAGAACGTAAAAACCAGAAAGAATGCCGATAAGCTCTATGTACAACGTGCTAACTAACCGGTAAAAATCCTTTCTACTAAAGGGACAAGGGCTGCATTTTGGTGTGGAGAGGGATAGCCACCCAACTGGTATTATTTTATGGACCCCGAAAGGATGAAAGACAAAATCGATCTGAGCGGGATTTGAACTCAGGACGTGAAGGCGGACGAAATGCCGCAAAGCATTTTGCTCTGCGTGCTAATGATTCTTATTTCTTTATTGCCCACAAGGGACTAAACATAGAGGAGATAAACAAGGACAGACAAAGGGATTAAGTCGATTACATCGACCCCAGTGCGTAACTGGTACTTAATTTATCGACCTCGAAAGGATGAAAGACAAAGTCGATCTCGGCGGAATTTGAACTCAGAACGTAACAGCAGACGAAATGCCGCTAAGCATTTCGCCCACCGCAATAATGATTTTGCCAACTCGTCGGCTTGCCAGCTCGAGTCATGATATTCGTTTTTAACGAAAGCCGTTATTTAGGAAGAGGTGGTTTGTCGAATAAATCGATCTCAGTATTCGTCTGGTAAATAACTTTACGTTTGTTTTCGCTGTAAGATTTTGCCGAATTGATGCTTTCTCAAGTAGTTTAGTCATATTCAAAGTGAGTCTGTTGTTGAAAACAAACGCTTACTCGCAGTTTTCTTGATTTGGCAAAGATAATCCGCAGCATGTGTGCAGTGTGGTTACTGCTGTTAAGCGAAACATTAATTCTGCTAACTTCGCTAATATTTATACTAAAATTATCATTATTTCTCCTATTAGCCACAAGCATTTCTTCAATATTTTGATCGTTTTTGTTATGTATTTAGTTTTTTTTGGGGGGGGGGGGGGGAGAACGCTTCCTGATTTGTTTGTTTTTAATGTCGACTCAGCGAAAGAAGATATTCAAACTGCCTGGAATTTTTCGTTTCATAAGCAAGAAAAATTGTAACAAACTCGACACCTGGCACTCCCCTTTCATGAATTAAACGCAAATTAATTAAAACAGATTAAAATCATCCAGATTTTTTAAAATATACACATACGGTACTCCGTGATGGAGTTGTGTGAGGGTACAGGGTGTTAGGGTTAAATTTGACGATTTTTAAGTCTTGTTTTTTTTTTCAGAAACAGCTTGTTATACTGGTAAACAGTCAATGACGTTGGAAATCATAAAGATTAAAGACGTCGTTAACAAAAAGCTTCTTATTTCTTTATTGCCCACAAGGGACTAAACATAGAGGGAACAAACAAGGACAGACAAAGGGATTAAGTCGATTACATCGACCCCAGTGCGTAACTGGTACTTAATTTATCTACCCCGAAAGGATGAAAGGCAAAGTCGATCTCGGTGGAATTTGAACTTAGGACGTGAAGACGGATGAAATGCCGCTAAGCATTTTCCCGAGCGTGCTAACGTTTCTGCTTGCTCGCCGCCTATAGGAACAGTAAAATTTGAACAAGGTAAGCAATTCCCCATCAGAGGAAAGAGCTCAAAGAATCCTGGGGCAAAATACCCTTGCTAAGTTACAAAAGAACATATTATTAATGTTTTTTTGTTTTGCACAAAAATACTCTGTGCAAAACAAAATACTCGACTCAAACTCAAAGTGATTTCATTAAGAATCAGGCAAAAATTAAATGAAAATTAATGAGGCTCCAAAATCAAGTAGACAAATTTTGAAGAAGATTTTTGATAGTGAAGGAATCTCCGTGGAAGAAATTGTTTTCAAAACAATAACGGTAATACCTAGGCAATTATTTGGGGGCTGTTATCAACTCAGGATGCTTCGCATGATTATGGATTATCATAGGTAGGGTCTCGTATCCAACCAACGATTCTATTCAAAAACTGGGATTTGTTCTGTTACTTGTTTGACCGTATTGCTCAATCTTTTAGCTCGACCTTGCTTACTGTGTTCTTTTCACTGATAATCTGGCTGGGTTGACGGCTCGTGTTGGTCGACCACGTGCCACATGATCACGGCAGATGAGGTGTTATTTCGAGGAGTTGGAGCAGGTCGGGACTCTGCTCAACGGGTCGCCCGAGAGAACCCAGGAATTATGCCGACAAATGGTGAAAGCAACAACGCGCTGCAACTGCGCATGCTTCCTCACCTGACCTGATCGATATCGACTCATGAATTAACCCAGACAATACAGAAAGCGAACGACTGAAAGACACCATGAAAGGATAAAAAACCCAAGCTTCTAATTTAAATATTTTACAAGCACAGCTGAAGTGCTGACAAACGTATACATAATAACGGCAAAAATTAAAAACAACAGTCCACTGGGTTATTACGGGGCAAAAACCAACGTAATTCTCAACGCTAAAGAAACGGCAATCCTTAAAAACTAGGCTCATTGTCTGCCTTCTTACAATTTACAACGCTAAAGGAGAAAGAAGGGTCTAAGTATGACAAGGATTAAATGGCAGAAAGTTTTTGACAGTGTGCCTAATACCAATTCCGGAAACATTAGACATAATTAAAGAAACGCCAGTAATTTCAACAGCTATGTTAATCACATCAAAAGTAAATGAAAAGTTTTCTATAACTGCAGATACCAACAAAAGAGATTATTATGAAAGCTAATTCCCATCTGTAACAGAGGAAAAATATCCTTAAAAAGACTCCCTCCCTCTCTCTCCAATTCTTTCGGTCTGGTTTTACCATTTATAACCAGATCGGATGTCGAAAGAGCACAATCGATTATCGTTTATATATGGACAACGTCATGTCGTACATTGCAAACGATGAGCAACTAGAAACACGGCTACAGATTATATACAGATGTACTTGTTATAAAATTTGGGGTTTAAAAAATGCATTGAAGCAACCTTGGAAGGAGGAAAATTAATTAAAAGCTCAGATAAGGAAACGTAAGAAATAAAGATAAGATTTACAAATTCTTAGAAATTTATGAACTATAAGTTATATGTCAAGAAAATGTTGTGAAGGAATGTTCTAGATGCGTTAGATTGATATTTAAATAGAGCTAGACGCAAAATAAAGTTAATGAATTGCATCAATACTTTAGCTGGTCGCAGTAATAAATAATTTTTGTTTTCTATTCGATATTTGCTCGATTATATAAATTTAAAGTGTCATAACAAAAATGAGAAGCGAATAAAAAATTTGCTTAAAGTTGTTAGTTCTTCTAAGAAGTCCTGATGTCTGGAATAGTAGATTCTGATGCCAGTTATAAGATAACCAGTGTAGCAGAGCCATTTGCTGATAATGAGAATAGAATGGGGAAATGTATTAATATTGTTAATGTAATCTGAAATCTTTTTGATGATAAAGAAGACAAGCTGGCACCTCTTATAGACATCATCATTATGAACATGAATGTTAGTCACAGCTACTAACATAACATTTTAGCCTCCTCCCATAAATAATTTCTGTTACGACTATGATTACCACTAACACTACAACCACTACTTCCTTCTATAAACATATTTAAAGTAAACAATGTATTTGAAAAGCATATGAAATAGATTAATTAAAAAAGCATTCTATTTTAGAAAGAAAATCTTCCCAGTGTTGGATATATCTATCTAATAAGGAAAGTGAGTTTGAATCCATTCAAGAAACAAATGCATTTGAATCCCTTCGACGAATGAGGATCCAACAAGACAAAGCCGCATAGTGTAGCACTGTGGGGAAACGACCATCAGCCTATGGGTACTTGTGTGCAGGATCAAAGCTGAAGACTTCCAGTAACATCCTCGGTCTGTCCCCGTCGCCGCTTTTCCTATCGCCACTGGAACTTAATGAAAAAACTGTGATGATGTTGGTGACAGTGTTGGTGTTTCGATTTGCCGGATAACCCGCACGAAGAATATTATTATAATGTGGAGAGCTATTCTCATAAAACTTAGGAAATTGTAAGACAGAATTCTGCTTTAAGAACCCGATAGATAGTTAAATCTAAGTGAAATGAACCTTAGTTAGCTGAGCAAAGTCTGTGGCTGTGCTAGTGCCAAGCCATTGCACATTTTTTTTGTGTTATCTATCTATATATATATATATATATATATATATATATATATATATATATATATATATATAATTGAGAATGTATGTCTGTGTGAATCCCTAAAACTCCAAAACTACACAACCAATTTCATTCAAATTTTACACATGCCTTACTTAGGGTCCCGGTTGTGTTTTAGTCAAAAACAAATTTTAACTTCTTGCATACTTCCAGCCCACAGCAACATCATATTTCCTCCACTATTTAAGTATTACGTGTCAAAAGTGGAACAAAAACACTCATGTCATTCGAACCGGAATCTCAAAAACATTGTTATTATTAAATTTATGCATTTTTAATCAATTTGGAGATCTTTGGTATCGAGTTGCAGATTTTTAACAATGCATTTGGTGATTATTTGCTTTATTTCTCGGGCAAAATTTACAACTTAGAATAAAAGAATAAAATTATTATTTCATTCAAAAATTGATGAGCTTTGTTTTTAGTGATGACTTGAAATGGTAAATATTTTTTCTAACTGTATTTGCTTGAAAAAAAAAACATACTTTTCTTTATATTAAGCAATTCATTATAATTACTTTTACGATGTGCCTAAATAAAAACCATCGTTATAGATCAGCATTTCTCAACCTTTTTCGCGATTTGGCTTCCCTTGGATATTGAAAAAATTTATTTCGGCTTCCCTGTGTTGATGAAAAATTTAATCCAGCTTCCCATGTATCTGAGATAGGCCGGCCGGCCCATGACAAATCTGACAAAAGTGGGGACCCACAGAACTACCAGCTCACGAACTGCATCTGAAAGTTGGCGCTTCAATCATGCTAAGGAATTTAGATGCTCCAATAATGTGCAATGGTATGTGGATGATTATCAAAAAATTGTGCTCCCGAGTTCTGTAGGCAACAATCTTGAATGAACCGGCCGCTGGCTAAGACATACTTATAACTCCCATGCCCCTTACCCACTCCGATACGACCTACAAGTTTAAACAGATGCAATTTCCCATCAAGCTCTGCTTTCCCATGACAATCGACAAGGCGCAGGGACAATCAGTGCAAGCGGTTGGTTTGAACCTGACAGAGCAAGTATTCTCACACGCACAACTGTACGTTGACTGTCCCCACGGTCTTTCTATTTGTGCACCCGAGGGAAGGACGAAGGATGTTGTCTACGAAGAGGCACTCCAATGATAACAACGGCAACTTCAACTACTCCAATTTCAACTCCGTAATTTTTTCATCGCCCTGCCAGCCCACGTAAGTCCAGTCTTGCTTTGCTCTCCTTACTAACTCACCTCTTTTTTTTTCTACCAAGATCCGTCGCCCAAACACCACTTCGTATCCACTTCTTCCTCTTTTTTATGTTTTCGTTTCTCTTTTCGCGTCGTTCTCTGACCAGATGAAACCGGGCTTAGCTGCTAGTTATATATATATATATATATATATATATATATATATATATATACTCATCAGTATTCATCTCATCTCATTTTATTCGAAGTGTAATTCACAAAAAATTTCTGTCGATAATGATTATATTGTTCTGTTTGTTCCTGCGGTCTGGCGGTTTTGTCTGTGTGTTATGCCCAGAGAGTTGATAATTCGAATGGAAAAAGATACATGTAGAAACAGAGACGAAAGAGACACAAAGAGAGAAACTGAAATAGTGGAATCAGGAAAAAGATAGAAACAGAAAACGCCAAAGAGAGAGATAGTCAATGTTATTCTGCATTTGTGTGTTCAAATCTCGGTCACAGTCGAAATGTTTAACATAATGAAACATTGTCCTGAAGATCTATAAATTGATTTATTAAAAGACATATCGATAGATAGTTAAATCCAAGTTAAATGAACCTTAGCAAATAGCTGTGAATGTTATACTTTTATCTTTTACGGGTTCCAGACCAAAGTCTGTGGCCGTGCTGGTGCCAAGCCATTGCTCATTTTTTTTTTTTTTTTTATAATGTTTAAATGCGTGTCGATATTTTGCGAGTAGACCGACATATACATCGGTAGAGGAGAAAGTAGATGTAATAGTTAAGTACACAGATAGATAGATAGATAGATAGATAGATAGATTACGTATGTTGGTAGTTATGTAGGTAAGTCTACAGATATATCAAAGGAAATGCAGATATAAGAGATATATTAATAAATACACAAATAGATAGCTGAATTGAAATTAAATGGATTTCTTGTTTGTGTTTAATATATAAACAATGTTTTCAAATACGCCGACTTACACCGTGGAATTTCCCGCTGGTGATATATAATTGTGGGTAATTCAAGGTGATGAACTAGCGAAGGGATGACTATATATTCTCTTCAATTTTAGGCGGCGAGCTGGCAGAAATGTTAGCACACCGGGCGAAATGCTTAGCGGTATTTCGTCTGTCGCTACGTTCTGAGTTCAACTTCCGCCAAAGTCGACCTTGCCTTTCATCCTTTCGAGGTCGATTAAATAAGTGCCAGTTTCGCACTGGGGTCGATGTAATCGACTTAATCCGTTTGTCTCTCCTTGTTTATCCCCTCTATGTTTAGCCACCCTGTGGACAGTAAAGAAATATTTTCTTCAACTTAAGGCGGTGAGTTGGCAGAAACGTTAGCACGCCGGGTAAAATGCTTAACGACATTTCGTCCGTCCTTATGTTCTGAGTTCAAATTCTGCCGAGGTCGGCTTTGCCTTTCATCCTTTCGGGGTCGATAAATTAAGTACCAGTTGAACGCTGGATCGAAGTAATTGACTAGCCTCCTCCCTCAAAGTTTCAGGCCTTGTGCCTATAACAGAATTATTTTATCTGTCTTTACGTTCTGAGTTCAGATTCCGCCGAAGTCGGCTTTGCTTTACTCCCTTTTATGTTCGATAAAACGTACCAGTTTAGCCCTGAGATCGATGTAATTGATTACTCCAGCCCACGAACTTGGCGACCCTGTACCAAATATTGAAATCAATATTTTCTTCAATTTGTTGTATCGGTATTTTCTTTGTGTTTTATTTCTCAGAAGAAAGTAATATTAGTTTCAAATTTTAGCACAAGGCCAGCAAGTTTGGAGGAGGGTCCAAGTCGATTAAATCGATCCCAGTGTTCAACTAGCACTTATTTTATTGACCCCGAAAAAATAAAAGGCAAAGACGACCTCGGTAGAATTTGAACTCAGCACGTAAAGACGAACGAAACGCTACTAAACAGTTTTTGCCCGGCGCTCTACCGATTCTTCCAGCTCACTGCCTTATCAGGGCAGAGTAAAATTACTGCTCTAAATTACTCTCGTATTTATTAATTTATTTTTCTTAAACCTTAGGACATATAAAAGCCGGTTATCAGGTCTCCTTGGCATGTCCCACGGAGATCATAAAATTCCCCTTAAACGAAATGCCGGTCCGCTGCAGGATTCAAAAGCAGAAATCTTGAGGGGAAGGGACAAGTCCTCCCCAGTATTTTGCTAGTACCTAACTTTCTCAACTCTGAGGGAATGAAAGGCAACGTGTCAACTTCAGTGGTATTTGAACTCGGAACATAAAGAGCTGGAAGAAATGCTGCCAAACATTTTGTCCGACGTGCTGACAATTCAGCCAGCTTGTTACCTTTGGGGGAAATGTATAAAATATTAAAATTCTTCTCGGTTTTATATGAAGAACATTCGAAAAATAAGACAGACATATTTGACGAGTTGTCAACTAGCTGTAACGTACACCAATCATACATTTACACATTAATCTAAATAGAATTATCGACTAAATCTAATGTTACCGCTAGCAAATCTAAATAATTTTGCTTCCTTCCATGCATTGCATTCAAACAAATCAATATTCATCGAACAAATCCACGCAAAAGACAAAGTTGCAAATATCATTTAAAACACCAGATATCCGAGCGTGACGCTCTGCAAATGGACGTTTATATCAAGGGGAAGTAACTATCTAGGCACAATGTGAGGCGGGATTAGAATTTGAAATCAAGAAATATGAAAAGGAATACGAAGAATCCACATATACTCTTTTACTTATTTCAGTCATTGGGTTGCGCCATGCTGGAGCACCACCTTGAAGAGAGGTATCGATCAAATCGACCCCTGTATTTATTTTTCGTAAACTTGGTGTTTATTCTGTCGGTCTCTTTGGCCGAACCGTTACGCTACCGAGACATAAACAAACCAACACACAGACATAGATGCATACAAATATATACATATATATATATATATATATATATATATATATATATATATATATATATGAGAGAGAGAGAGAGAGAGAGAGAGAGAGGTGAAGTATATTTGCCACTTAAATGCGGCTGACCCCTAAGGGTGGATGTTACTGTTGCTTTTAGCCCCAGGAGAACATCTCCTCCAGCTGGCTATTGACACACATCTCCTGGGGCTAAAAGCAACAGTAACATCCACCCTTAGGGGTCAGCCGCATTTAAGTGGCAAATATACTTCACCTTGTCGTGCAGTTACTGTTAAGAGCTCGTTCAGAGATTTAACATATATATATATATATATATATATATATATATATAACGGAAAATACTGATGCGATACGATACCGGGAAGATTTTATACTCCCTCAGCAACAAAAAGATAACAAGAACACAATGTTGAAAACACCTCAGCAACACGGAGGTATAAGAGGTGATGCAGCAGAAAATTGCCTGAAATTAACAAACGTCAAATAATAATACTTTCTACCAAAGGCACAAGGCCTGGAATTTGGTGGAGGGAGTAAGTCGATTACATCGACCCCAGTACTCAACTGCCAGTTGTATTATCGAACCCGAAAGGATGAAAAGGCAAAATTAACCTCGGCGGAATTTGGAAAGCAAAGGAAAGTAATGAAAAAAATCCACTTGTAAAACTCAGATGAAAAATGCTATCAACAATAAATTAATGTGTGAACATCATAAAACAACGACGAAAACTGAAAGAAGTTGGATGAATATTGAATAAAAGAGAGAAAATAGAGTGAAAGTTTAGATTCACAATACTTTAAAAAAAAAACTTAATATATGAAAACACGTTTGAAAACACTTTTGAAAAATTTCCGAGAATACAAAAAGCATTAAGAAAAATTGGAAATGAATCAATATTACTAAAAATTTATTGTAAGCATTAAAAGGATAGAAAATAATGAAAAACATGAACTGGGTGAATATATCGATGTCGAATGACAATGAGAATTACTGAAGCGAAATATATACAACAGATATTGTTATAAAAAGACGGAGACACCATGAATATTACTAAAATAGGACTAGAAACCTTGGAAAGGGTAAGAAACAAACGAAATATACTGAAAGTAATAACTGAAAAAGAAACCGTCCGGAAGTCGACTGAATGAATATGAAATGATTAAAGAACGCGGCGGCAATAGTAGTTAAGTAGGCGAAGATGTTGAAATAGAATGATATCAAAGGAGAAATAAAAGAGGTTTTCGAAACAGTAGAAAGGGTTAGAAAGGATAAGCAAACGGACAAATATATGGAAATATAAAACAGAAAGATATTAACTATGAATTGAAACAGATTGAAAAATGAGTGGAGATGGTTAAAGAGATCTGAGTATGATAAATAAGAGCTAAATGTATTAGAAAGGCGGTGAGCTGTTAAAATCATTAGCATGTCGGACAAAATGTTTAGCTGCATTTCCTCCGGCCATTTATGTTTTAAAATGAAACCCTACCGAGATCAGCTTTTACCTTCCATTTCTTCGGTGTCGATAAAATAAAGTAGCAGCCAAGTACTGTGGTCGATGTAATCAACTTGCCCCTCCCCTCGTAATCGCTGACCTTGTGCTAAAATTACTTGTTCAGGATAATGTGATCTCGTTTACTTATATGCCATGGAAGCCAGGGACGCGGTTTTATGACTCTTAGAGCTCAGAAGAAAGAAATGTCTTAGAATTTAACACATAAAGCGCAACCGGTTACGATCGTGGCTGTCAGACACAGGTCGACAGGCCACGATTAGACGCATTTAATTTATAGGCGTTTGTTGGGGTCTAATGTCACTCAAACGCTTCTATAACCCCCAGAATGCAAGAGGATTAATAGTTCAACTAATGACGTTTCAGATGATGTAAAACTTGCTACCATTATATAGTAAGAAGATATTTGAACTATCTTTTGTTTCTTATGTGTGCGTGGTAGTTTTATTTTCATAAAATGTGCTCAGCAGTCCATGCTATGTAAGTGAAAATCTCAGCGTTTTATGGGTCAACTGAAAATATCAGATATAAAAAAAAATCTTTGTGTTTAGGTTGGTAATAAGAACAAAACATAATGAGAAAGTATATAAAGGCACGCTTTGCAACTGCGTAGTTTCAGGTTCAAACCCACGGCGCAGCAACTTGGACATATATCTTCTACTATGGAGCTTGGTCAACCACTGCCTCGCGAGTGATCTGATAGATGGAAACTGTGTGGAAGCCTTTAGTGTGTGTTAGTGTCTGTGTTAATATCTTACATACACTAAAGCTTGTCAACCGGTGTTCGTTTTGTTTTGTTGTTGCCCCGTAAATTAGCAGTTTGGCAAAGAGAAAACAATACAATAACCCCCACACTTTGAAAATTGACACTGCGGACGATTTATTCGACTGAAAAACTCTTCGTGGCTGTGCCCCAGCATGGCCAGATTCCAATGACAGAAACAAGTCGAGGAAAGCAAACTTATGCACAAAATAACGGGAATAGAAAAACAAGTGAAGAGAAGTATGCAGAAGCAAACGAAAGCCAAAGAAAATACCGAACACTTTCGAAATGACTGAGAAGTGGCTGAATACGAGTAATCAAGCATAAGATTAATGGAAAGTGATAGAAAAAAAAACTGGTTTCAAATTTTGGCACAACACCCGCAATTTCGGGGGAGGGGTAAGTCGATTACATCGACCCCTAGTGCTCAACTGATACTTATTTTAGCGACTCGGAAATGATGAACGGCAAAGTCAACGATCGGCAGAATTTGAACTCCGAACGTGAAGACGGGCGAAATGCTGCGAAATATTTAGCCCGACGTGTTAATGATTCTGCCAACTCGCTGTGTGGTAAGTCGTTTGCTTACGAACCACATGGTTCCGGGTTCAGTCCCACTGCGTGGCACCTTGGGCAAGTGTCTTCCACTATAGCCACGGGCCGACCAAAGCCTTGTGAGTGGATTCAGTAGGCGGAAACTGAAAGAAGTCCGTCGTATATATGTATATATATATATATATATATATATATATATATATATATATATGTATGTATATATTTGTGTGTCTGTGTTTGTCCCCCAACATTGCTTGACAACCGATACTGGTGTATTTACGTCCCCGTAACTTAACGGTCCGGCAAAAGAGACCGATAGAATAAATACTTGGCTTACAAAGAATAAGTCCTGGGGTCGATTTGCTCGACTAAAAGGCGGTGCTCCAGCATAGCCACAGTCAAATGACTGAAACAAGTAAAAGAGTATATATTGATTTTAAATTTTAGTACAAGGCCAGCAATTTCGAGGAGCAAGCTAATCGATTATGTCGATCCCAGTACTCAATTGGTAATTACTTTAGCAACCGGGGAAAGAGGAAAAGCAAAGTGAACGTCGGCAGAATTTTAACTTAGAACATGAAGACGGGCGAAATGCTGCGAAATATTTAGCCCGGCGTGAAAACTATTCTGTCAAATCGCTACCTTGAATACGTCATATATTGAAAAGATGTTAAAGGAAAGAGATAACTATTTTTTAGACAGTTTCAAACAAGATAGAAATAAGTTGAAATCAACTTGATAGAAGATCGTAATATATGATTATTAAATAAAACAAGATATAAGAAAGTTTGAAAAATGTCTGACTAGTAAAATAAACGCTTCCTATTCATCTGCTTCGTTCTGTTTGGAAAAAAAGAAACAGAAAATAATTGAAAAACTTTGAAGCACACTTAATGGTGATCAAGAGATGAAGAAATCTGAATGGAGATGTGCTTAAAGATGTCAAACTCGAAAACACTGGAACGGCTGAAAATGTTTAGAAATATCTGAAGTGGTTTTAACAACTCTACAAACTTTCAAAGAGAATTTTCTCAAAGTAGTTGACAATATAAACAGAAAATATACCAAATTGTATTTGAAAATGTATTCAAAATTATTTCTTCACCCTAAGGCAGCAAGTTGGAAGATTTGTTGGCACGCCGGGTAATATGCTTAGCGGCATCTCGCTCGTCTTTACGTTCAGAGTTCAAATCCCTCCGAGGTCGTGCCATTCATCCTCTTGGGATAAATAAGTACCAATTAAGCACTGATATCGATGTAATCAACTAGCTCATTCTTTGAAATTGCTGGCCTTGTGCCAAAAAAAATTTGAAGCCAAAATTACTTCTTTTAGGTGCAGGAGTGGCCGTGTGATGAGAAGCTTGCTTCCCAACTACATGGTTCCGGGTTCAGTCCCACTGTGTGGCACCTTGGGAAAGTGTCTTCTGCTATAGCCTCGAGTGGATTTGGTAGACGGAAACTGAAAGAAGCCCGTAGTATATATATGTGTGTGCCTGAGTGTGTGCGCGCGCGAGCGTCTGTGTTCGTCTCCCACCATCGCTTGACAACCGATGCTGGTGTGTTTACGTCCCCGAAAATTAGCGGTTCGGCTAAAGAGAACGACAGAATAAGTACTAGGCGTATAAAGAATAAGTCGGGGGTCAATTTGTTCGACCAAAGGCGATGCTCCAGCATGGCCGCAGTCAAATGACTGAAACAAGTAAAAGAATAAAGGAACACCCATTATGGTCTTCGGGTATCGTTGACACATTACGTGTAGCACGTTCTGCTTTCAAATTAATCACGGACACTGAAAAGTAAATTCTTTTCTACTCTGGGCACAAGGCCCGAAAAGTTTGGGGGAGGGGACCAGTTGATTAGATCGATCCCAGTATGCAACTGGTAGTTAATTTATCAACCCCGAAAGGACGAAAGGCAAAGTCGACCTCGTCAGAATTTGAACTCAGAACGTAAAGACAGACGAAATGCCGCTAAGCATTTCGCCCGGCGTGCTAACGTTTCTTATTTCTTTACTGCTTACAAGGGACTAAACATAGAGGGGACAAACGAGGACAGACAAACGGATTTGTGGTTTGGGGGGGGGGGGGTTATAAGACCCCGTACTACCGATTTCCTCCAGAAATAGAGGCATCAGAGAAATGAGCCCCGCGAGGTGGAGTGATTTGTGCAGCGAGTGTCGCTGGCCACTCTCCGCCGCAACACCATTGCAGTCATCACTGCAGGGCGCGGTTGAGCACACCATCTGTTCTGGGGTATGTGGCCCATCGCCTTCTCCCTCTCCATCTTCTTCTGCTTTATCCTCCACCCATTTTTTTCTTTCTTTTCTTTTCCTTTCTCATATTTTTGTTGTTGTTGTTGTTGTTTTCTTGTTTCTTTGTATCTCTTTATTTATATCCCTGTTGGCCAATCATGCGGACCTGTGATCCATCCATCTCCCAGAGAAGTGGGCATTCAGCCATTCTTAAACAACAATAGCAAAATGTGGAGGAGTGCCACCTTGCATAAAAATCGAATCTTCGATATTCTCCCAAATACTAATAACTGGCCCGATTTCATCCTACAGCATGGTGAGGTACCTTCCAGCATTCCTGGTATTGCAAAGAATGAAAGGACCCACAATCCCGTCCCAAGTCATTCCACACCATACCGTTACCTTGGGCCGATTCTGCGTTTTTTTCAGAGGTAATACGAGGATTTTCTCCAGTCCGGTAGTGGCAGTTGTGACGGTTCACAAACCCACCGATGTGGAATACCGCTTCATCACTCCAAAGGATTTTTTTTAAAGAGATCTGACCATGTGGAGTGCTCAGCCACTTGCACGTTAATTTCACGAGCAGGCTGTTCTGTTGATCGGATCAACTGGAACCCTCGACGTCGTAACCGACGCAGTGCCAACAACAACCACCCTAAAACCTTACAAGGAAATTTTTCCTTTTCTTCTATTTTCAATCAACTAATACATTTTTCTTTCTAGAGCCGGCGGATTCATAAGGCCGGTTACTGAGTTTCCACGATGTAAAATTGACCAGGATCATAATATTATCCTTGAAACGGAACGCCGATCTTTTGTAGGGTCCAAAGCCAGCAGATATTTTTCTTGTCTGATATTTTCAGTTAAATTCTAAGACATTTCTTCCTTCTGAGCTCTAAGAGTCATAAAACCGCGTCCCTGGCTTCCATGGCATATAAGTAAACGAGATCACATTATCCTGAACGAGTAATTTTAGCACAAGGTCAATGATTATGAGGGGAGGGGCAAGTTGATTACATCGACCACAGTACTTGGCTGCTACTTTATTTTATCGACACCGAAGAAATGGAAGGTAAAAGCTGATCTCGGTAGGATTTCATTTTAAAACATAAATGGCCGGAGGAAATGCAGCTAAACATTTTGTCCGACATGCTAATGATTTTAACAGCTCACCGCCTTTCTAATACATTTAGCTCTTATTTGTCATACTCAGACCTCTTTAACCATCTCCACTCATTTTTCAATCTGTTTCAATTCATAGTTAATATCTTTCTGTTTTATATTTCCATATATTTGTCCGTTTGCTTATCCTTTCTAACCCTTTATGGTGGAGGCTCAATGGCCCAGTGGTTAGGGCAGCGGACTCGCGGTCATAGGATCGCGGTTTCGATTCCCAGACCGAGCGTTGTGAGTGTTTATTGAGCGAAAACACCTAAAGATCCACGAGGCTCCGGCAGGGGATGGTGGCGAACCCTGCTGTACTCTTTCACCGCAATTTTCTCTCACTCTTACTTCCTGTTTCTGTTGTGCTTGTAATTCAAAGGGTCAGCCTTGTCACAATCTGTGTCACGCTGAATCTCCCCGAGAACTACGTTAAGGGTACACGTGTCTGTGGAGTGCTCAGCCACTTGCACGTTAATTTCACGAGCAGGCTGTTCCGTTGACCGGATCAACTGGAACCCTCGTCGTCGTAAGCGACGGAGTGCCAACAACAACATCTAACCCTTTCTACTGTTTCGAAAACCTCTTTTATTTCTCCCTTGATGTCATTCTATTTCAACATCTTCGCCTACTTAACTACTATTGCCGCCGCATTTTTTAATCATTTCACGTTCATTCAGTCGACTTCCGGACGGTTTCTTTTTCAATTATTACTTTCTGTATATTTCGTTTGTTTCTTACCCTTTCCAAGGTTTCTAGTCCTATTTTAGTAATATTCATGGTGTCTCCGTCTTTTTATAACAATATCTGTTGTATATTTCGCTTCAGTAATTCTCATTGTCATTCGACATCGATATATTCACCCAGTTCATGTTTTTCACTAGTTTCTATCCTTTTAATGCTTACAATAAATTTTTAGTAATATTGATTCATTTCCAATTTTTCTTAATGCTTTTTGTATTCTCGGAAATTTTTCAAGTGTTTTCATATTTTAAGTTTTTTTTTAAAAGTATTGTGAATCTAAACTTTCACTCTATTTTCTCTCTTTTATTCAATATTCATCCAACTTCTTTCAGTTTTCGTCGTTGTTTTATGATGTTCACACATTAATTTATTGTTGATAGTATTTTTCAGCCGAGTATTTCGAGTGAATTTTTTCATTGCCTTCCTTATTTATTTATTATTATTATTATTATCATTATTGAGTGAGAGAGCAGTGCATGCCATCAAAGTGATACTGAGGTAAAATATACGAAGCCCATTATACCCATCATGACCACCCGTCTGATAAGGGTACACCAGGCACATGCATCAAAAACCATATGTGCGCGACATGGTGATCTCATATCAAGATAAATAGCGCATGACCTTGCAGGTGGGGCCCAGTTAGAATTTTCTTCAGGTCGGGTAGCCCATCCCGCTCAAAAGGTCCCTGAATAAGGTTTCTTTAAGGATGTTGAGCAAAACACCCATGTTTACAAAGGTGAATTATTCAAACCCTAAAGAATTCCTCTCAATACATGGCTATGATGCTCCCCCACTACTTCTGCTCGGGGTCAGAGATGCACATATCGTCAGCCACTAAGGGACACGCTCAACTAGTTACGGTCAAGGAACTGACAAGCAAATCTGTGGTATTGAGCAGAATATTTGCTGTAGCCCATCTTTTATACGAAGACAAAACAATGTACATGATAACACTTCCAATCAGTTAAGATCAGAAGCCATGAGAGCAACTGCTTGGTACTGCATCCGGGCATTATTGTTATTATTATTTGCTGTGGAATAGTTCAGACGTAATTTTGACCATGTTGTGTAAGTCTCTCTTGGAATCGTTGTTTTTTCACCAGTTTTGTGTCTTTATGTACGCATATTTTATTGTAATTTGTCAGTAAGGGTACCAGAAATTCTTTGGCTAGTGTTCTGTGTTAGCTTTAGCCCTTAGAGGGTAAATTTTGCCTCCTGAAAATAGCTCGGTGACGTTAAGAGAAAAAGAAATCCATGTTCAAGATCTCGGTGTCTTCAAGGAAGACGAAGTTTTTCCTTCTCCTTTTTCAATGGCGAAGTAATTTGCATGATGGGTGGTGACGGAAGCGAGCGCGAAAATAATAACAACAACAAGCTGACTAACGTCGGAGTACTCGGAGTTGGGAATACCACAGAAAAACTCGGCAGCAGCACCATCACCATCATCGAGTTCTTTCATATATGCCAAGCTAATTCGCCGGTGTCCTCTCAACTGGCAACAGAACGGGAGAATTCCTAGCTCTGTAAGTAATCCGGGGAGTAGTTACCCTAATAAGGAAAGACGCGAACAATGGGGACGTAATTGAAAATTTCCGGGCTATAACTCTTCTCCACACACACACAGTTTACGATTCTAGTCAAGATATTAACAAAGATGTTGGCATTCGTCGTCAAAAGTGTGATTCGAGGAAGCGCAGATATACGTATTTCGTCCAGGTCAATACTCAACTCCACCTCATGTGATTCATCATAAAGAGGGTAGGAAGTAAATCTGGTTTCATTGGGCTCAGATCAATTAAGAACAATCAAAAGCTATCGCTAGGGTTGACCATCGATTCTTTGGGGAAGTTATCAAGGTAGCCTGTTTCGATCCCGTTTTTAAAGACTGGATCGTTTCAATGCACAGCAGAATCTGCTCAGTGGTCAGAGTTAACGGCCACCAATCAGAACCGTTTCAGATCATACGCCAAAGATACACTCTCTCTCTTCCCTTTTGTACATACTGATCCCGAGCTACCACTTCGGAAACTGGAGCTGTTAGAGAACATCCCGCTCGAACTGCGACGTGGACGGACTGTGTATGCATATGCGGACGACGTCACCGGAATGGTGTTGGGAACCTCAGAAATCGGAGTGGTCAGCAACTACCTAGAGGAATATGAAGAGCAGACTGGAACAAAAATTAACCCAAGTAATCAGTGGGTTTGCAGCATCGCACCTGGAAAGACAAATCCATGCTGCTCAGCAGCGTCGTGTGACGCTAGTCGGATGGACAGATGGAATTTCTTGGGTTCTACTTTAGCCCACACCTCCAAGTGGTTAAAAACTGGGACGAGTTAACGAGGAGAGTGGTCACTCGTCCAGAAATGGGCCGAGAGGAAAGAGGAAGCGATCTGAGGAGTTGGGCAGAAGGGGCGAACGCGTATATCTGCTCTGTTATATATCAGCGGCTGACTGTCGTGCCTTGCTCCAGCTCGTATCACACCAAGTCAGAGCGTTTGTTCTTCCAGTTCTAGTGGAAGGGACGGATTCCACTAGTCAAGCGGTCCTTCTGCAACCAACACGCTTTGCGCAGCGGATTCGGTATGACGGGGCTGAAAATGCGCAGATATGCGTTACGGCAGCAGCAATTGTAGATATTCCTAACCAATAAACAGGCGTGGTCACACTTTGTCAAGTATGCCATTCCGAAATTTGTACTTGGGCTATGCAAAGACCAAATTAGCAGAATCTTCAGCACACCGGACGAAATGCTTAGTCGTATTTCGTCCGTCTTTATGTTCTGAATGCAATCGCTGCCGAGGTAACGTTGCCTTTCATTCTTTCGAGGTTGAACATTGGGGTCGATGTAATCGATTATCCCCCTCCCCATAAATTTGAGGCCTTAGAAGGGATTCAGGTGGCGAGCTAGCAGAATGAATAGCAGACCGGGCGAAATGTTCTAGGGGCACTTCTTTCGGCTTTACGTACAGAGTTCAAATGCCACCGAGGTCGATTTTGTGTTTCATCCTTTCAGTGTTCATAAAATAACTATCATTTATGTACTGGGAGCGATGAAATCGACTAACCCCTCATCTAAAATGCCAGGCCTTGCACGAAAAATTAATGTGAAATAAATGTATTTACTTCTAATCCGGTGCTCGCCATGCAGACTTTTGGTCTAAAGAAGAATTCACCTGATACAGGAGTGGGTTTACTTGTTTCTTCTTCAAGTTTATTAAGAAGGGGATCAAATTAAACACATGCAATTTAGAATCGAAAGGAAGCGACTTTAAGTTCAAATAAGCCGATTATTTTACTTGGAAGAAATAGGTAAACAAGGGAGGCAACTCTTATGGTAGGGGAGGTAATTTAAGGCGGGGATGTAAAACGAAAAAAAATATGGTTAATGGATATATTGTACTCAGTTGTTCCAGTTTGAAATATTTCTCATCACCATATACTCTTTTCAGTCATTTGACTGCGGCAATGCTGGAGCATCGCCTTTAGTCGAGCAAATCGACCCCAGAACTTATTCTTTGTAAGCCTAGTACTTATTCTATCGGCGACTTTTTGCCGAACCGCTAGGTTACGGGGATGTAAACACACCAGCATCGGTTGTCAAGCAGTGGTGGGGGGACAAACACATATACATATATACGACGTGCTTCTTTCAGTTTCCGTCTACCAAATCCACTCACATGGCTTTGGTCGGCCCTAAGCTATCGTAGAAGACAACTTGCCTAAGGTGCCACGCAGTGGGACTGAAACCGGAACCATGTGGTTGGTAAGCAAGCTACTTACCACAGAAATTTCCTTTGAGCACATTACGTACGGTTTATTGTCGGAATTTTTGATTCCATAGTTTCAAATTTTGGCACCGGTGGAATTTGAAACAGGGTTGAAAACAGTCAGAAGAAATGCCGCTCAGACGTTTTTACGAAGCGTTCACCCTTCTGCAAGCTCACCGCTGTAATAATAGTTGCAAAAGTCGACCATATCAACTCTGGTACGTGACAGGTACTCATTTTATTGTCATGAAAATATGAAAGAGGAGTCAGCCTCGACAGAATTTCAACTCAGAACGTAAAAAGCCGGGAAAAAATCCTGCTAAGCATTTGTTTCGAAGCACTGACCTTTATGCTAACCCGCCTTAATAATAGTAATAACAATAATAATTTCTACTCTAGGCACAAGGCCTGGAATTTGGTGGTGTTTCGCTCTTACTTAATTTATCGACCTCGATAAAAGGTGAAAGGCATAATCGACCTGGATGGAATTTGAACTCGGAACGTGAAGACAGAAGAAATGGCGTTAAACATTTCGTCCGGAGTGCTAACGATTCTTCCAGTTCACCTCAAGAAGAGGAAGTGTAGGAATTTACATAAAAGATGAGGAGAAGGGAGAAGGTGAAAAGAGTACACATAGCGTACTAAGTATATTACAACATGAATGATGTAGTCCTCTGGATTGGCCCTACAACTAGGGCCAATCAAGGAACCCCTACATATCGAAGATTACCCTGGACACCAAAGGCAACAAGCCCTCAACCAACTGCTGCTCTCCAGTCTACAGGCACATGCTTGTGAGTAAAGCCATTCACTCTAACCATTTTTTGCCAGTCACGCATCTTTTCGCCAATTGACTGCGAGGTAAAGTTTCTCTCTTCTTCCTCACTTTCCTTTTCCAAGTGGAATTTTTAAGTCTATGAAAGTGTTTTTTTTTTTTTTAGACATGTTTTCATGCCCCTACATGGACCGAGTGGATTTACACGGTGAGTAAGAATCAGATTAAAATGTGGGATAAGGTTTAACTGCAATCTTCTATATTCTAGAGACAGTTTTGCTTTTGATATTTCAACACCGATATAAAATAAGTAGCAATCAAATGCGGGATCGATTCGATCGAATTAACCAATCAATTGTTTGAAGTAGCGCGTTCGAGGTCAGATCGAAAAGTATCCGGACTGGTGCTATAAAAAAAGAAAACTACAACACGTATCAATTCGGTATTTCATTTCCTGCGCTGTAGACCCTCTGGAGCCACACACTTTATTCAGTGTCGTTTCCATTCGTGGAACTTCTTTTGGTGGGGATAACAAGCAGCTGTCTCATTACATTCTCTTGAATTTCCTGTATGTCTCGAAATCTTGTTCCTTTCAAATGGAATTTAAATTTTGGAAAGATTCTTGGCCGTAATAGTTTTCATGTAGTATCTCTTTCCAATATTTAAAAAAAAAAATCGATCAATACCAAACTGGTAATTCTGAGACGCATCTGTAAAGTTTGCTAGTGAAAGGGGAGCAACTCTGACTAGACTATATATTAACTATATCTATATCGTACTTTCTTTGGTAATTTTCCTACACGAAAGATGGTGGTTTTAAAGCTTATAGTATGGAGGTGGGGATGAGATTTGATCGACAAACCCACTTAGCCAAATCCTACGTCTTATGTCTATATTTACAAAAATGAATTATTAGGATTAAATCAAAGGATCGACTTGAGTAGATCAACTCACTTTATACATAGGTATGACAGAAGTAAATAGACATCCCATTGAACATCGTTTTATGTCGATTCCAACTCGTTATGGTTTATATTTTTATGTTTCAGGTCCTGTACGTGTCTGTTTAATCCTGCCATGTACAAAACAAGCTTTGAAACTGTCTGAATTTCAAAGAGGCCGTATTGTGGGTCATTCTGAAAGTGGACATAGCATAAAATCGCTGAAAACCTTGAGAACCCGCTTTCTACAGTTAATAGAGTGATTGTGCAATTCAGCAGAGAAGGGAAGAAGTCCGCATCACCTCACCCAGATCAACCAAAGCCCTCTGACAGGACCCTTCGCTTTGTTAAGAGAAGTGTGGAGGATAATCCTCATTGCAAGGCCTCTGACATAGCAGAACAAGTTGATGTCAGTCCCAGAACTTGGTTACTATGGCAGAGCAGCAAGAAGGAAGCCACTTCTTCAACCAGCCAATATCAAGCGGAGAAAAGATTTGGCGAGTGAGATGGAGACGCCACTAGCATTTTGGGACACTGTCATATTCTCTGATGAGTTCAGATTTGCTTCATTTCCTGATAGAGTCCCCTCTCTCTCTCTCCCCCCTCCACCTCCTCTCTCCCCCCTCCACCTCCTCTCTCTCCCCCCTCCATACATACCAAGCTTTATATCATTTACCAAATATATATGTGCAAAAATATATATACATACATACACAAACACATCCTCCTCTCTCTCTCTCTCTCTCCCTCCCCCTCTCGCTCATCCTCTACCTCTCCCCCTCCATACATACATACAGACCAAGCTTTATATCATTACCTCTCTCTCTCTCCCCTCTCCCCCCTCCCTCTCGCTCTCTGCCCCCCTCTCTCCTTCTCCTTCCCTCCTAACCCTCCTCCTCCTCTCCTTCCCTCCTCCTCTCTCCCATCCGTCTTCATACATACATACATACAAACATAGCTTTATATTATTACATCTCCCCCCCTCCCCCCCTCCCACCATACAAAATATATATGTGCAAACACATACACAGTCCAAGATTTTGATGTGAAAAGATTGCAGCCAGCAATGAAACACAGTAACCATTCTGTGATGGTCTAGGGAGCAATGGTTGATCAGAGCTGGTAAAGTGTGAGGGGAAACAATCTCAGATAAATATGCATCCATTTTGCAGAAGGCTCCTTCCAATCTTCTCCAAAATTCCATAGCCAAGCCAGTCACCAGATATAGATATGAACTCTATTGAACTTTTGGGATATAATGGACAGGACACTTCATAAAAAGAAAAAAGCATCTTCAAAGCCAGATCTTTTGAGATTACTACATGAAACTTCGCAAGAGAATATTCGTCATGCCTAATAGGGTCCCCTTGCATTGAAAAACGCATTGGGCATGTCTACTAAATATTTACATTATAACAATGAATAAATAATTTGAATGTATAATTTCAGATTTAAATTTTAATGATTAGAAGGGTGTCTAATTACTTGTCATGCCTGTGTATGTGTGTGTATATACATGAGTATATATATATATATATATATATATATACTCATCTCCTCCAAGATGAGGCTGTATAAATGCTCGTTCCTTGAGGTAGACACTTGATCTACAATCCCATGCCAAAAGCCATCAATGAGAAACTAAAAGAAGCCTATTGTATATGTCTCTTTGTAACGACAATGCATGATAGCTGTAAACGAGTGCCCCTGTCCTACAAGTGGTGCCCTTTGTTCCCAGTATTCTGCAAAAACATGTCTGGTTATGGGGAAATATTACCTTGCTTGGAAACGGCTGGTCGTTGGCAACATAGGAAGGGCATCCAACTGCAGGAAAAATTCTATGAAAGCCTGGGAAAGTGATAGTAAATGCTATGATGATAATCATTTGGCTCAATGCAAATGTTGCTGTTTTGTATTCGTATTTCGATCAATTGCAGTTTATCCCCAAACGTTTAATGTGGGGGTAGTAGAATGTAGCGATATTTATTTGTTCACCTCAGACTTGACAAAACAATTAGCTTAGATAGAAAGAAAAAGAGCAAGTTCAATCATTTTTTGTTTTTTGTTTTTCAAAAACAGTTTCGAAATGAAAAGAAAAAACAAGAAAAAAAAAAACAAATATTACAATATTAAAATAACAATAATGATAGTATGAGAAGAATTAAACACGGTTTTTGATAACTTTAACAAACAAGGGAAAACAGAAACTAAAGATAATATTGATTTCTTGATATTTCCAGATTTTCTTACCTGTAATTACATGTACGTAGATACATAAAACATATATCTATATATATTCACACATGAATAATTAGTATACACACACATATATATATATATATACACACACACATTTACATACATACACATACACAAATATTATTTGTATGTAATAAAACATCGACCAACTCTGCATCCTCATGTCATACCTAGAATATTCATTCACCTTATAGAAAGGTTCATGCAATATGCCCACAAAGACAATGCTTTATTTTCACATAGACATAGAAACAGACGAAGTATATAGATATGCTAAATATTCACGCATTCATGTATATATAATGATAGCATCTTCTCTGAAACATGGTAATGATTAAGCTCATCAGCTTTTAAATTCACATGACATCATTTAACATCCACATTCCATGCTAGCATGGGTGGGACAATTATATATGTCTGGATACAATCTGTCAAGCTAATGAAAAAATCTTGTCTTCTGTTACACATACATACTGTATTTTAACGTGTATACAGAACCAGTTTTATTGTCAAAAATTAGGTTAAAAAAATATGGTTGTTTCTTACACAGGGACAGTATTATAATCCCTTACAAAACTTTTTTTCCCAAGTTTTAAGCTCAAAAAATTAGGGAGTTCCTAATACATCTTAAAATACAGTATATCAAGAAATAACATGAACGTAACATGCAAAACACACCAACAAAAATAAGACATATCCTCATGAGAACATACACACACGCATATATACAAACAAAAAACAAGCATACAGACATCCATGTAAACATGTATTTATATAAGGGCATTATTATACAATAATGCCTCACGCTTAGAGGGACTCCATAAGTCAAAAGTACTTTTGACTTATGGAGTCCCTCTAAGCGTGAGGCATTATTGTATAGTAATGCCCTTATATATATTTACGGAAAAAAATGTTTTTTTTTACTTATGAGGTTTTTTCACACTACTTCATAAATTCTTATAAAGTATTTATCCTAATATTACATAAGCATCTCAGCTATAATCATTAACCTGATAAAATGTATTCTGTTGGACTGAAGATTCTGGATAAAATTTTTATTCACTCTCAGGCTGAGGTCTTTATTTCAATTGGTTGAACATCGCCCCTTTTTTTTTCCCACTTGATACCCACTGGAACATACAGTACCTTTCTCTCTCTCCGCCCCCTATTTCCAAATCAGTCTGAGAATGCTTAATATAACTCATAACACCATATCTAATATCTGTGTGTGTACATATATATATATATATATAAAAGTTGCAGTTCTTTATTTAAGAGATGAGGAATTATTTACATTATTTACATTTGACGGATATTTGTCCTCATCTTGTTGACAACAAACAAGATGAGGACAAATATCCGTCAAATGTAAATAATATATATAAAAGTTACAGAAAACATGTTCAGAGAGGCTTGGGAACATATACAGCCTGGAATTACCTTCTTCATTACCTACACTCTTAAACTTAATCACATAGCTAGCAATCTACGCTGCTAAACTGAGAGTTGTACAGTGGCAGCCACTTACTAGAAATTCCATCTATAATAACACATACCTGATAACAAACTTTGTTGATCAAGTCCACTTCAAGCCATGTACATGCTTACTAACGTCTCGCATTTAATATATATATAGTATAAAGATACAAGCCATTAATAGTTTCATGCTCTGGAAACACTTGTCTTGGCAGGTTTTTATAACTATTAGTACCTTGTACTTTTATACTGTGTACATTAACCCTTTAACATTTTAAAACCAACCATATCTGGCTTAAATATTTGACTGTCTTTATGTTTCAAAACCAATCAGATCCAACCTCTTAAACTTACCCACACAATATCATTCCCAGAGTAAAGAGTTAAATCACCAAAATCTCACAGCTGTGAGATAATGCAATGATTAATTCGATACCATGGGACAGAGCAAGATTTATTTCTCACTGGATGGAGTACATTTTATGTTGATCCTACCTTAACGGGACAATAAACTACAAACAGTGTAGAGAGACAATTAATAAAAAAATATATGCGCCCTTTTAAAGCCTAACCAGGCTCATGGGCCCGGTTTCTCGGCTTCAATGGCGTATGTATTCCCCAGTTGGACGGGACGCCAGTCCATCGCAGCGTTACTCATTTTTGCCAGCTGAGTGGACTGGAGCAATGTGAAATGAAGTGTCTTGCTCAAGAACACAACGCGTCGCCCGGTCCAGGAATCGAAACCACGTGCCTCCACAAAGAGACAGTTACATACACACACAAACACATACTAGGATGTTTCAACAACCAAAGCAATTTAAATCATTTTATTTATTTATAATCTTTGTTTTGTATATCTCATCATTTTAGTCTTTTTTTTCTTTTTTTTTTAGTCACATATTTTGTTTGTTTGTTAGCTCCAATAATTCTATTACACTCTCTCTCGCTCTCTTTCTCACTCTCTCTCGTTCTTGCTTTTGCATTGTTGCAACTTTTCCTCAACAATCCAAAAGGGGGGGGGGGGCCACAAAATAAGGACCAGTTCTTTTACAGCAAACTGTTACATGTCTGTGTGCGTGTGTGCATATGTGTATATATATATATACACAATATGTATGCATGTATGTATATATATATGTATATGCATGTGAGAGGCAGGTAGAAGAAGGCAGGGGCCATTTAGATATGTGTGTGTGTGTGTGTGTGATGCCATGACAAACATAGTTATGTGGAAAATGTGTCGAATGGGATCTTAGAAGTGGGTTTTGATACATCAGGAGGGATGGCCAGGTAGAAGGGATGGATAGACGTCCTGCACAGTAGGACCTGTATTAGTAGTTGTAGTAGTAGTATCAATAATAATAGTAGTGATGGTAATAACTTTAGTGATAGTTATTGTACCTGTGGTAGTAGTGGTGGTGGTTGTTGTAGTAGGAGTGGTGGTGGTTACAAGTGTGGTAGTGGTAGTGGTGGTGGCAGTGGTGGTAGTGATGGAGATGGTGTGAGTTGAAGTAGTGAGCAACACCCATTGTAATTACGACATTTGAGTAAGCCCCACTCGCACAGGGCGAGTGGTGGCACTCACTCACACAGGTCGAGTGGTGGAACTCACTCACACACCCACCAACAAAACCCCCTAACCATGCCACCAGGACGACCGAAAACCAGCATCCAAAAAACACACGCACCACCGCTCTCTTATTTTCTGGATTTCTTCGACTTCTTTGAGTGCTTGTTGCGGCTACTGCTGCTGCCGCCGCCGCCTCCTCCTCCTCCTCCTCCTCCGCTGCTGCGTTTGTTGCGGCTACCTCCTCCTCCTCCGCTGCTGCTCTCACGTTTCCGCTTTGTACCATGTGTTACTTGTGACCTTTGATCCCTCTCCTCCTCCTGGTTACGCTCGTAGTCAGCTGCAAGAATATGAAATTTACACACAATCTTTTACTCATTTCGGTCATTAGGGCTGCTGCCATGCTGGGGCACCACTTTGAAAAACATTTAGTCAAATGAATCGACCTCAGTACTTATTTTATCAGTCTCTTTTGCTGAACCACTAGCTTACAGAGACATGTACACACCAACACTGGCAGGGGACAAACACAGACAGACTTCTTCCAGTTTTTGTCAACCAAATCCACTCACAAGGCTTTGGTGGTCCTGAGGCTATAGTAGAAGATACTTGATCAAGGTGCCATACAGATGGCTGCACCAGGCTCCAATCTGATCTGGCAGAGTTTCTACAGCTGGATGCTCTTCCTAATGCCAACCACTCCAAGAGTGTATTGGGTGCTTTTACGTGCCACCAGCACAACAAAGGATTTGCTAAAATAACTTAGTTATCATTCAGCTAGTGTTAAGAACATCAATTATGGCTGAGGTTTGGTGGAAGATTTTAATTCAGAACTTTTGAAAACGAGACATTTGTACCACAGAGCCAGAAGCGGTTTCAGCCAAGTTGGTATCAAAAGGGTTAAGAATTGTTCCTTCATTATATATTTTAACCCTTTTGTTACCATATTTCTGTTGAGATGCTCTGCGTTTCTTTCAATTAATTTCAAATATAACAAAGAATTTAGTAAAATCACTTAGTTATCATTAAGCTAGTGTTAGGAACATAAATTGTGACTAAGGTTTGGTGGAAAATTTTAATTCAGAACTTTTGAAAACAAGGCATTTGTACTACAGAGCCAGAGGCATTTTCAGGTGGAGTGGAATCAAAAGGGTTAAGGGTGTTAGCAGTATACTAAGCCACAGACTTTTCTTGTAAAGAGCTAATCTCCTTCTCAACAATGCTCACATAACTACATCAACTATAAGTTTCCAGTTTCAGCACAAGGCCAGCAATCTCGTTTTATAGTGGTTAAGTTGATTATATCGACCCCCAATGCTCAACTGGTATTTATTTTATCAACTCTAAAAGGTTGAGAGGCGAAGTTGACCTCGGTAGAATTTTAACTCCAAACACGAAGACAAACTAAATGCTGCTTATCATTTTATCCAGTGGTCTGACCATTCTGCCAGCTCAGCCTATTAATAACAGTTCTTTCTACTAATAGGCACAAGGCCTGAAATTATGCGGAAAGGAATAACTTGATTACACGGATCCCAGTGTTTAACTGGTACCTGTTGTATCGACTCAGAAAGTATGAAAGGTAAAGTCGGACTCAGTGGAAGTCAAACTCAAAATATAAAGCCTAAAGAAATGCCACAGAGCACTTTGCATGGCATGCTAACTATTCTGCCAGGCACAGGGCCTGAAATTTTGGCAGGCAGAGCTAGTTGATTACCTCAACCCACAGCACTGAAATGGTACTTATCTTATTAACCCTAAAAGGATTAAAAGCAAGGTCAACCTCAGTGAAATTTGAATTCATAAACGTAAGAAATGCCACTGAACATTTTGCCCGGCATGCTAACTATTCTGTCAGGCACAGGGCCTGAAATTTTGGCAGGGGGGGGCTAGTTGATTACCTCAACCCATAGTGCTCAAACGGTACTCATTTTATCAACCGTAAAAGGACGAAAAGCAAGGTCGACCTCAGTGAAATTTGAATTTTAATTCATAAGCATAGGAGATGACAATAAGCATTTTGAGCGACACTTTAACCATTCTCTTAGCTCACCAAACTAATAAGAACAACAACAACAATCTTACCTCGTCGTGCTTCTTCTTCCAATTCATCCCAATCTTTACCACTCTCTTCACTTGAACCAAGATCATCTTCATAATCTACAAAAGATAAAAACCAAGAAATCATCACAACACGCTTGTAATTGATTGCAGCAGATGCCATTTCCTTAATGGAGGGTTCAAATACAACTAAACTTACTACCCAGGCCATAATTGTAAAATGATTCAAGAAAACTATGACAAACATTAACCATTTAGCGTTCAAATGACCGACAAATGTAAAGCTTATTTAGTCATACTATTTTGGATTAATCACGTATTATCTCATAGATTTGAGATTTTGATGACAATGTTTATATTTAGAATGACATTGGAGGGTAAGTGTGAGAGACTAGACATGGCCAATTTGGACATAAAACAGGGGGGGGGGCGTATTTGGGCCAGATATGGCCGGTTTAAATGCTTAAGGGTTAAGTAGATGCCTTAATTTAAATAACCCATTTTATATAATTTAATCACATGGTGTCAACCTAAAGGCTACAAATTTGATGTTAGGTTTTATTTAGGTGTATTGGCATCTATCTATTTCAATCATTAACATCCATCGTTTTTACGTCCACTTTTCCATGCCTGCATGGGTCAGGCGGAACCTTGAATTAATCATGTATTACCTCATAGATTTTGGTGATGTTATTGTTTATATTTAGAATGACATTGGAAGGTAAGTGTGAGAGACTAGACCTGGCCAGTTTGGACATAAAACAGGACATATTTGGGCCAGATATGACCAGTTTAAATGCTAAAGGGTTAAGTGGAGCCTTAATTTAGATAGCCCATTTTATAAAATTTAGTCACAGGGTGTCAACCTAAAGGCTACAAATTTGGGGTTAGATCAATGTCAGTTCAATCTCACACATAGCTTATAAAAGAGATTCAAGCAATGACAGCAACGGATGCTGTTGATAAAATGATAAACTGAAAGAAATACCTGATTCTTCTTCATCTTCCCAGTTGCTTTCTTCACTGTCCTCTTCGCTACTGGCTTCCTCGCCAGCCGAGTCGTTACTAGGAACGTAAGCATCATCATCTTCCTCGTCGTCATCTTCATGCTCATCCTGCAAACAGATGAAAAAAAATTTTCATTACGGTGGTGATTCTCAAACAAAATCCATGCGACACTTTTGGGGGCCCATACAAGATTTTGCTGTTAAAATTTTCTATGTGCAGTAGGGGTGTGTGGTTGTGTGCTGAGAAGCTTGCTTTCTAACCACATGGTTCCAGGTTTCAGTCCCACTGTGTGGCACCTTGGGCAAGTGTTTTCTACTATTGCCACAGGCCAACCAAAGCCTTGTGAGTGGATACGGTAGTCAGAAACTGGAAGAAGCCTGTCACACACACACACACACACATATTTCCCTGTGTGTGTCTTTATGTCTGTATATGTCCCCCACCACTGCTTGACAACTGGTGTCGGTGTGTCTATAACTTAGAAGTTCAGCTAAAGAAACCGATGGAATAAGTACTAGGCTTAAAAACGGTCCTGGGATTGATTTGCTTGACTAAAACTCGAGGCGGTGCCCCAGTATGGTCTCAGTCAAATGACCGAAACAAGTAAAAGATATGATATCAAACCGGTTTTTACTTCTACAAAACACAAAATATTTTAAACAATTTTTTTCAATAACCATCCCACCCATGTCAGCATGGAAGGCAAATGTTAAACAATGATGATTAATCCTTGCTGTTCAGAAGTCAGTATGATTACAGCTGGAATACTTGACCAGAGCTGCCTCTCTGCAGGGCTTCAATACTTATCCACAATGGTAATACAAATATTTAAGTTAATATATATATATATATATATATATCACTTCTATTTCTTATGATTGACAAAAACATAATTTGACCCACAAATCAAATAAGCTTTTCCTATGAAAGAAACCTATGTTGTTACACATTGATTTATATATAATATTTGTGTCGACATTTTCTTCATTTATCCCTTCTGCAGATGTTAAATCATCATTGTTATTGTTGTTATTGTTGTTGTGACAAGCTGACAGAATCATTAGTACTGTGGGTGAAAAGCTTAGCAGCATTTCATCCGTCTTTATGTTCTGAGTTCAAATTCCACCAGAGTCAATAACATAAGTACTAGCTGAATATAGGGGTCGATGTAATCGACTAGTCTCTTCCCCTAAAATTTCTAGCCTCGTGCCTTTAGTAGAAAGGATTATTATTATTATTTCCCAGTCTCTTGTGGGCCAACACAGGAAATCCCTGTGGGCCCAATATTGAAACAAACAAAAGCTTACTTCACTCTCAGGGTCCAGGAAACTCCAGCCCCCATTGTCAAAGAAGCCCTCAGGATCATCAGTAATTGTTTTCATGATTTTAGTCCAGTTCAAACTCTGAATGCCTTCAGTGTATCGAATATCACAGGAACTGAAATGGAGAGAGAACACAACACAATTTATGTGAAAGTCCAAATCACAAATGTTTTATCAGATTAGTTTTAACCCTTGAGCATTTTAATAGAAAATACCCAATCAACTCCACCACACATTGTTTATGCAAAATAACTAAAACAGGGAAGCTGAAATAATCTCGTTGAAGGATTAAAACTTGAGACTTACTTTAGCCATTCTTTGACATGATCCAGCATGTTCATTGGGACAGCATTGACCATGGCCACTTTATGACTGTAGTCTTTAAAAACAAATACCATATCGAAATTCTTCAAATGGAATTGTACACGTTCAAAATGAACAAGTTCTACTTCATCAAGAGACACCACAAATGGAGGCTGAAAGAAGAGGGAGGAAGAAAGAAAAAAAATTAAAGATTGACAAATCTATTTTGTAAACATACAATGCAACCACTAAGCCATGTGGCCTTGTGGAGGCACGGGAGTTTAGTGGTTAAGGTGTTGCATTCATGATGGTATGATTGAGGTTTCGATATTCGTACCGGGTGATGAGATGTCTTCTTCAGTAAAACAACTTCATCTCACGTTGCTCCAGTCCACACAGCTGGCGAAAATGAATATTCCTGCAGCAGACTAGCGTCCCATCCAGGGAGATATATATGCCACAGAAACCAGCCTTATGTGTATATATGACTTGGGAAGGAGCTTCACAATGCAATTACGAGATTAACTGTAAGGGATCACTAGTATGATGCCAGTGGATCCTCAGATATAACATGAAACTGCTACATGCTAGGCTAATCTTGAGTTGAAGATTCTATAAAACAAGCTTTTGTGGGAGACAACCAAGGATGACAGAGGATCGGAACTTCCACTAAAAGTGGAGGGGGAACCAAATTCGATGACTGGCACCCATGCCAACCTTCCTTCATTGGACACTAAACTCAGTTTGTGAAGGCCTGTTGAGGCAAGTGAGATCGAAACTGAACCAAATTTGATGACTGGCACCTGTGCCAGTGGAGCGCTAACACCACCATCCAAGCAGAATCATTGCCAGAGCAGCGACCTCACTTCCGTGCCAATGGCATATAAAAAGCACCATTTGAGCACGATCGTTTCCAGCTTCACCTTACTGGCACATGTGCCGGTGGCATGTGAACAAAATATTGGACTGACTCCTGTGCAGGTGGCACGTAAAAAAACACCATTTGAGCGTGGCCGTTGCCAGTACCGCCGGACTGGCCCCCGTGCTGGTGGTACATAAAAAGCACCCACTACACTCTCAGAGTGGTTGGCGTTAGGAAGGGCATCCAGCTGTAGAAACTCTGCCAGATCAGATTGGAGTCTGGTGTCGCCAGTCCCCAGTCAAATCGTCCAACCCATGCTAGCATGGAAAGCAGACATTAAATGATGATGATGAAGCTTTAAAACATCGGATGGCTATGGGCATCCACCAGAATAAAAAAGTAATCAAAGGGGTCCATAGATGAAAAACAGTTGAGAATCTCTGCTTTAGACAATACAGAGACTGCTCGTAAACCAGTCATTTAATCTCAAATCATGAAAGGCATTCAAGCTGTGATCATCTCTGACTGTACAGATACATTAGCGGACAAACATAAAAAGCAAGAAGAAAAAGAAACAAAAATGAAGAAATCCTTATTAGCAAGACTTACCCAGTCAGTGAGGTTCACTAAACAGCCACTGGTTGGCTGCAGAAGTACAGTACTTCTAAATGGTGCCCCATGAAAGCCAAGCTCTCTAAAAGGAGTGTCAAATTCAACTTCTTGTTTTGTGATGCTTTCGACTTTTTCACAGAATGTTTTAAATGCAGATTTTAGTTTATTTCGAAGTTCTCGTTCAGCCTGTCAAATACAACAATAAATGAAAACAACATTTCAATAAGTCACCGAGACAACAGCAGAGATAATTAGAGGATATTTAATTGCCACTTACAAAAATCATAAAGAAAGGATTTCTTGCTTTAACCCTTTAGCCTTTAGCATTTAAACCAGCCATATCCAGCCCAAATATTCTACCCATTTTATGTTCAGATTGGCGAGATCTAGCCTCTCACCCTTGGATTGGCCAGATGTCATTCTAAAAATATACAATCACATCATCAAAATCTCGAAACTACGAGATAATACAGGATTACTTCAAAACAATGTGATTAAACAAGTATTGCATTTGACAGACTAATCTACCTACTGAAGGGTTTAATTTAAGTTTAAAGAAGTAAGCGATATGACCAGTTAAATCAATCCAAAATGTAGAGCATTTTATGAATGGTATGGCATTATCCATATATTTTGAAGTATATTTATTAGCTTGTGGGCCACTTTTGGCAATTCAAATATTCTTATGGCCAATCAAGCCAAAATGTGACCATTTTATGTAAGATATTGTATCATGCATGTATTTTGTAGAATATTTATTAGCTGCCCACCAAAACAGAATTGAGATCCTAAACCAAGGTGTCATGTAAAAAGTAATGGTATGGGTACTGGTGCCAGTGTCACTTGAAACGCACTGGTGATGGTGCCACATAAAAAGCACCCAAGACACATTGTGGAGCGGTTGGCATTACAAAGGACATCCAGCTGTAGAAGCTAAACCAAAACAAGACTATGGAACCTGGAGCAGCCTCTGGCCTTACCAGTTCCTATCAAGCTGTCCAACCCATGCCAGCATGGAAAACAGACTTTAAATGATGATGATGATGATGATTATTATTATTATTATTATTATGGCCAATGTGAGGTATGTCCAAACCTAAATGTAGTACACTGATGTTGAATTTTTAGTTTGTCAAATACTTAAAAGGGGATACAATTTTGGAATATTTAGATGATTATTTGAAGAAACCCCATGTGCCCTCTTTGGAATATATTCCAACAGATTACAGGAGTGCTTCCATTACAAAAAAGAAAGCCTCCACCAATTTTTTTTTCATAAAAGTTTGTGAGTATTTAATGTGGCGATGGTTGCTGTTTAGCTCCAGGTTGCATAACTATGATACTATTAGTATATATAGTAATCCAGTATTTAGATACACAAACGAAATGTTAACACAACTTTTTAAACTGTGAAATTAAATTTCATGGTTATCCCAGTTAAACATCTACCAAAAAATAGAATTGGTACTTCCTGCAAGTCACATCACCTCAATAAACTTAACCGTATCACGATGAGAAACAGTTTCAAACAGAACATTCCCCAACAAAATAGATTAATATATAAACTGCTCCCCAACCCAGTTAAAAAAAAAAAAGAAAAAAAGTTAATTTTGAGTGGATAGATCTGATTTCTGCAATTATAGTATGCAGAAAACATGCCACAAACGTATAAATATGGTGGGTGGATGGCAGAATCAGTAGAGCACTGCCAGTCCAAGTTGGCTGTAAACATCCCAAACTCAATAACAAAATTAGAAAACAAAACATCTGCTATAAATTTTCCAATGTTTATTAATTACTTCTTCATCACCTAACACTTGAACTTGATATACGATTCACTAAATTCCTAGCAATATATTCCATTGATTCTCTTTAAATATCCCTCAGGTTTCATTATTTTTCTATTGTTTTATACTAGCCACATTTATTTGTTATAAGTTGCACACTTAATTTAGTATTAAGTTTCCGTACAAAATTTTTTTAGTCTTCATAGTTTTAGTTTTGCCCCTATATATTTAAGTCCCATCACAGAGCTTTTCCAGTTAATACCAAGTATAAAATGGTACAACTTATCACCATCATTCAACATCCGCTTTCCATGCTGGCATGGGTTGGACAGTTTGACAGGGGCTGGCTAGCCAGAAGGCTGTACCATGATTCACTGACCGTTTCAGCATGGTCTTCACAGCTGGATGCCCTTCCTAACACCAACTGCTCCACAGAGAGGACAGAGAGCTTTTTACATAGCACCAACACAGGTACGGTCAATTTTGGCAAGTTCTTTTTTCAGTTCTGTATTTAAAAGATGAGGAATTATGTACATTTTTTATATTTGACGGATATTTGCCCTCATCTTGTTTCTTGTTAACATGTTTCAGTTGATATACCCTCCAGCTTTCATCAGGTGTCTTGGGGAAATTTCAAACCTGAGTTCTCATTCCTAAGGTATTTTTCAATGTTGTTTTTATTATTATTAAGGTTACTGCCTGGAATTGAACTCGGAATCTTGAGGTTAAGAGCGCGGGTTACTAACCCCAAGATTCTGAGTTTGATTCCAAGCAGTGACCTGGATGATGATGATGATGACGATGACAATGACGATAATAATAACAACAACAACAACATCGAAAAATACCTTAGGAATGAGAACCCAGGTTCGAAACTTCCCCCAAGACACCGGATGAAAGCTGGAGGGTATATCAGTCGAAACGTGTTATCAACAAACAAGATGAGGACAAATATCCATCAAATGTAAATAATGTAAACAAACTCTTTTGTTTTACAGTTGGACTCCCCTTGCAAATGCCAACCACTATACAGTGTGAACTGGATGCTTTTTACAAGGCACCAGCACCAGCAGAGCCCCCAACACACGTAAATTCAGTAAATGTAAATTAACAAATTACCTCCAATAAAAAGAAACTGAAATGACAGAAATGGTGTAATGTGTTTCCTGATAGTTCAAACCTTTTTGATACCAACCCACCCAAAACCACCTCTGGCCCTGTAGTACGTTTTGTTTCCAAAAGTTCTGAATTAAAATCTTCCACCAAACCTTAGTCATAATTTATGTTCCTAACACTAGCTTAATGATAAGTTATTTTACTAAATTCTTTCTTATATATTTAAAATTTAATTTCAAGAAACACAAAGCATCTCAACAGAAATATGGTAACGAAAGGGTTAAGCAATGTGAATCAGATGGGATTGAAACACAAACCTACCTGTTCAGCTCTTAAGTCGTCTCGATCATGCATGTGTTGATGTTTACCTAAATCTGTAGTGATCTCACCAACTTCTGTATAGAACTGCACATCTATGTGTTTCTTCTTGCCAAACAGAATGGCATGCTGCAGCAGACAAGGAGAAGATTAACTTGAAATTTAGGCACAAATTCAAATAGGCAAGACAAAACACATTAACTAATGAAAAGCAACAAGCAGAAGTCTAGTCACACAAACTGGAGTCCGTATAGAGAAAATAGATTATGGTCTGAAATGCATTAACATACAGGCCTGTGAAGTCACATAGTCTAGTGGTTAAGGTGTTACACTCAAAATCCTAGATCATGGGTTTAAATTCCTAGACCGGACGGAGCATTTTGTTCCTGAAGAAAACACTTCATTTCCCATTGCTCTGTGGGCGGAAGCCTGCCAAATTTATTGGCGCATTGGCAAAAATGCTTTACAGTGTCCAAACTCATTGGCAGGAAAGCTTTACGGTGTATCTTGCAGCTCTCTACATCCCGAGTTCAAATCCTACCTGCCTGGAGACGGCAAAAGGAAACCACTCCAGTTATGGTAGCTGAAGTTCCGGTACTCTACTTAACAGAGGCAGGGGAGGGTATGGACCCTTCCAGGCTGTAGAGAGTACTGGAGAAGGTACACATGCAGAGGACTTGTCCAAGAGCAGTCCACTGCTAGACTTAAATATGAAATCCATCCCTTGGGACACCTTCACTACAATCCCATAAACAACAAATATGATGGATACCAACATAAAAATGAAGAGGAAAGCAACAGAAAGCATTTTCAAGAGACAGATCAGTTAATAAATATGGAAGTAGTGGATTTACCTTTAAGTGAAAGTGTAGCAAAATGATCATTTCACCATCACAGGGTTGAAAGAATGCATGTTTTATGTTATTGTAGAGAATATCAACTTTATCACCACGTATTGAAGTGAAACGGAAACCTAGAAAAAAGAAAATATTATTATTAAGTACCAGTGTAACACTGGGGTCAATATAATCAACTATCCCTCCTGTCCCAAATTTCAGGTCTTGTGCCTATTGGAGAAAGGACTATTCTCAACCAGAAAACATTTGCAGGCTAATCACTATCAAATCAGACTACCTATTTGCATATTGGAGATTAATGTCTAACATCCAAAAAGATCAGATGGGACAGGATGGTCACATCTGGTATGCCTCTGATCATAGGCCTACTCGATTATGATGCAGCACTTAGAACAAATTTCAACAAGTCAAAGTTTGATTAATTCACCTGAGTCATTTACCAAAGAGAAACACCTCTTTTCTTAGAACCAACAAATGAAGACATAACTTCAACGTCTTAAAAATAGGATTTGCTATGCTTTCACCATTTACCATTCAGATTATTCCATCAAGTGCAATGCTTATTTATTTTCATTGCTTTGAATTAATCATACATCATCTCATAGCTTCAAGATTTTGAGGATTGCTTATTTTTAAGAATGACATTGTAAGACAGGTGTAAGATGCCTGATCTAGCCACTTTGAACATGAAACAGGTAGAATGTTTTTTTGTTTTTTTTTTGCCAGGTGTGGCCAGTTTCAATGCTGAAAGGTTAAAATTATCAAAAACAGAAAGAGGAAAACAAACCGTTTGTGTGGGCTTCGAGTGTTCCTGAAATTCTTTTTGAAACTATGTTTGGTCGTATGTATAGATCTTTAAATTTAGGATTTCCTCTGTTGGGAGCCACTACTAATACATCTTGTTTAACAATTCCCTGAAAAGGAATAGAAGAGTATAATTAGGAAGGCCAAATCTTGTCAATACAGAAGACCAGTGTAAAACCAACTTTAACATTCTAAGAGAGACAATCAAATAGAAACGGGTCAGAGCATTCTAAGGGAGACAATCAAATAGGATACCGTCAAACACAGGCAGCAAACATCCAGAGATCAGACATGCTAAGATCTGCTTCATAGTTTCATACAAGTAATGTCTATATTACAATCTCTTCTGAGACTGCTTAGCAGCGAATAACATGGACAGCAGTGATATAGAAAGAAAGACCACTCACCTCCTTTTCACGTTCTTCCGCCTCTCTGGTCTTAAATTTTTTCTGAACTTCTTTGATCAACCTGAAGGCTGTATTTAAATTTGATGATGGAGGTAAGATTTCTCCTGGTTCTTTTGTGTTGGAACTTCGGTATGTTCTACCATGAAAAAACAACGAATATGAATTACCATAATTTAACACTAAAACAAGTTTACATATAATGGATTATAAGGCCCAGCGATCAATTTGTTCCAAAAGTGTCACCAGCTGAATAAGTAAATTTGCAAATTTAGACTAATTACTGATTTATTATGCAGGGACAGTTAATTTTTCATAAGCAAAAGCTATTGTACTTGAAGTGATTCCACTATAAGCTGCCATGTAGGACGGGGTGGTTGTGGTATATGAAGGCATGTGTTCGTTCTAGTGGTTAGTGTTGCACTCGTGATAGCAAGATTGTGGTTTCAATTCCTGGATCAAGCAGTGTTGTGTTTTTTGCGCAAAGCACTTCATTTCATGTTACTTTTCAATCCCTTTGACATGATGTGTGGTACACTGTACGATTCTACATCGTCATCATTTACCATCCGTTTTTCATGCTGGCATGGGTTGGACGGTTTGACAGGAGCTGGCAAACTAGAAAACTGCACCAGGTTTCACCATCTGTTTTAGCCTGACTTTTATGATTGGATGTCCTTCCTAATGCCAACCATCTTACAGAGTGGACTGGTTGCTTTTAACATGATGGAAGATGTGAGCTAATGTACAACACTAACATTTGGTCACTATAAAACAAATCACATATACAGGTTATCCAACTAGAAGTTGTGGAACCCTTATTTTTCATCATTCTTATCAACAAAGCATTAGATGTGTTATTTGTTAGAATACATGTAATAAGCTTAATCTCCTAACAGGTCAGACACCCCAGCCATGAAATATAGTGTAAATAAATGGCTGAGTATTCCTGACACATGTACACAAATTAACACAAAATAATTGCAAATAATGTGAATAAATAAGCCTAACATCTGAGAGTAATTTGAATACGAAGCGGTTAAAACAGCATTTCACAAAAAAGCAGTAAATAACAATTCTTACTTCAACATTTAAATAAAATGAAGATTAATGTTTAAAAGCAATTTGGCATATTTACATTTCTTTGAGGAAAGTGGCTTCTGGGTTGGGGAAAACATTACCGTCATTTCTGCCAAGGGCTGATCCCGGATGAAAGAAATTGATACGGAGATATGTGTAATCTCCTTCAATGGACTGGCTGATATTCTGAAAGACAATGGATATTTGAAGGGAATTAATTTTAAACATACAGGCAATAGACTAAGCATTAATATAAAGTGGAAAAGAATCGGCAACAAAGGTTTCTAATGCTAAAACAAAATTTACATACAGACAATAGACTAAGTATTCATATATATATATATATATATATATATATATATGTTGCTGTTTGTTCCTTCTCAAGCCATGCCTGGTTTATAAGAGCCCGTTTCCTGATTTCATTGTTACTTGAGGCATTCTAACCATATGTTTGGTGTTACCGGAGTTGTAACCTCTCAACATGAAGAAATAGGGGCTCAATGAAGACCAGTGGTTCTAAACCCTATTTTGATAAAAGAAAAAAAAAGGGGGCCCTTATACACATACTTATTTTATTAAGAGGAGGTGCATGGCTTAGTGGTTAAGGTGTTAGAATCCTGATCATAGGAGGCGGCTTTTGATTCCTAGACCACAAGATGTGCTGTATACTTGAACAAAACACTTTCTTTTGTGTTTCTCCAATCCATTCAACAAGTGAAAATGAATAATCTTGCAACAGACTGATGTCTCGTCCAGTGACGAATATATATTTATGCCCAAGAAACCAGGAAATCAGTCTTGTGCTCCTTATGGAGTAATGTGGACTAACCAATTTTAATTAACTCTCCTTTACTCTTTGACCTGTTTTAGCCATTTGACTGTGGCCATGCTGGAGCACCGCCTTTAGTCGAGCAAATCGACCCCAGGACTTATTCTTCGAAAGCTTAGTATTTATTCTATCGGTCTCTTTTACCAAACCGCTAAGTTACGGGGACATAAACACACCAGCATCGGTTGTCAAGCGATGTTGGGGAGACAAACACAGACACAATTGTCGATCCTAGTTGTACTGAAATCAGTAATGCAGTGGATGGGATTAGAAACTGCAGTAAACCTTGCATTCCCTCTTTTCTAGACACCCTAAACTTTATCTTAAAACTGGAAATATTCTAAGGAGGGCATCACCATCATTTAACGTCCATTCTCCATGCTAGCATGGGGTACGAAGTTTGATGGGAGCTGGCAAGCCCCATTGTCTGTTTTGGCATGGTTTTTACAGCTGGATGCCCTTCCTAATGCCAACCACTTTACAGATTGAACTTCTCAACTGTAAAAATGCAAATGCCAACGAAATTATTTATATCCAGGTAATAATCTTTTCTACTATAGGCACAAGGCCTGAAATTTGGAGGAAAGGGGAAAGTGGAAAGTGGATTACATTGACCCCAGTATTTAACTGGTGCTTAATTTATCGACCTGAAAGAAGGAAAGGAAAAGTTGACCTCGGCAGAATTTGAACTCAGAACATAGCAGCAAACAAAATACCGCTAAGCATTTCGCTCTGCATGCTAATGATTCTGCCAGCTCACCACCTTTTCCATATATTTTTTTCTACTCTAGGCACAAGGCTCGCAATTTTTGAGGAGAGGGCCAGTCAATTAGATCAACCCCAGTACGCAACTGGTACTTAATTTATCAACTCTGAAAGGATAAAAGGCAAAGTCGACCTCAGCGAAACTTGAACTCAAAACATAGCGACAGACGAAATACTGCTAAGCATTTTGCCCGGCGTGCTAATGTTTCTGCCAGCTCAACACCGTAATATATCCAGGTAATAATCCCACAACACTGATACTGTATCCACCTCAAACCCAAATTCCAATCATGTCACATTTCTTTTGCACTCAAGCCAATACTTACATACCAAACTACAACCAACCCACTTTTTCTGTTCCTCTATCGCTATTCTCTCTCTCTCTTAAATTCACCTTGTAGCCCAAGGGTATGCCCTCAACTTCTCTCTATTCCCTTATCCATCTGGGGAAGCTATATATTAACCTCCTCAGCAGGACCCCTGTCCCTGTCACTAACATTTTCATATCCTTCAATATTATACCCCACTTAACTGTCTTAAGAGTACCTGGTGACCTCACCCGTGCTGTACCCATGGAAAATAAAACACATAGTACACTCTGCAAAGTGGTTGGCACTTGGCAGGGCATCCAGCTGTAAAAACTATATCAAAGGCCCTGGAGTGCAGTGCATCCCCCAGGCACATCAATTTCTGTTGACCTGTCCAACCCATGCCAGCATGGGGAAAAAAATATTAAATGATGATGATGTTGATAGTGAGTAAACAGATGACACAACTCATAAATAATAAAATAATGTTGTTCTTATTCAACGGATGACCATGCCAAGAAAACAAATTGTTACTTACCTTGATGGTGGATATGTGGAAAGGTGTTGGAATTCCAAATATAGGCAGGATAACAGTTTCGTATTTTTTATCTGTAAGAAGAATCATAGCAAAATTAGGGATTAATTGGACAGGAATCCAGGAATTAATCATTTAACTGCAATATTAAATTTCATGCTTATTTTCTGAAAGTCCTGCTGCTTCAATTGACTTGATGAGTATCACCAAGAAATAGGCTGAAACAAGTCATCCCTCAATAAAAGATAGATGGAGAGATAAAACTTTCTGCAGTTAGGGGTAATGAAATTTCAAGCAGATATATTTGATTTCCACATCCTAGTCTTGCAGGCTTGTGGGTGTTGCCAGAGCCACATGAAAATACCTGTGTCGGTGCTACATAAAAGCACCTGTGCTGGTGTCGCATAAAAGCCCTTGTTCCGATGCCAGGTAAGAGCACCTGTGCCAGTTCCACATAAATGTGCCTGTACCAGTGACATATAAAAACACTTGTGCCAGTTCCATGTGAAAGCACTTGTGTGGGTGCCATGACGATGCCGCATATAAGCACCTGTACTAGTGCCACATAAAACACTTGTGCCGCTGTCACATAAAAGTACCTGTGCCAGTGCCGCATAAAAGCGCCTGTGCTGGTGCCACGTAAAAGCATCCAGTACACTCTGTAAAGTGGTTGGTATTAGGAAGGACTTCCAGCCATTGAAACCACGCCAAAACCAAGAGTTGGAGCCCAGTCAGCCCTCCAGCCTGCCAACTCCTGTCAAACCATCCAACATATGCCAGCATGGAGAACAGGCGTTAAAAGACGATGATGATCATCATCATGATAAAAATTGAAATTGTGATAACACATAAAACCGAGGTGAAAGAGAGGAGCAGGAGACAAGGGAAAGTCAGAAATAACAAAAAAAGAAATAAAAAGAGAAAAGAGAAGAAAAGAAAAAAAAATTATCTGCTTTAATAAATACAAAGACGTCTGGTCATGGGTAAATGTTATGTCTTACAGGGTGAGCATCAAGCTGTAGAAACATCCAGCACAACAAATTCCGTCTGAGCCATGCAGGCACGGAACAGCTGCCATTGAAACAAGAACAGTGGTGGTGAAGGAGGAGGATACAAAACCAACAATAGCAATAGGTGCAATGTTACTACAGGTTTCAAATATGCTTGTGGCATGTTTGGAATAATAAACAAGCTATTCGCTGTGTTTTGTCAGGGAGAAAATTTCTAGCAGTTAGTTCGGTTCGCAGCGCCCACTTTCCAGACTGAGATGCAGCATTTCTACGTAGTTATCTCCTCTTCAGTCACAGACACTGGGCAGACGCCACTGAGAACTGATGAAAGAGGGTGATTCTCTTATATTATTCCAATCATCATACGATAGCTGATAATACTATGCGGCGGATCTCTGTAACTAAATTACGAAGTAGGAGCGTTACTCAGGGATATGTATAAGTGCAATGCATGTGCGAGTGCACGTAAAATACACCATTTTGAGTGTGGCCGTTGCCAGTACCGCCTGACTGGCCTTCGTGCCGGTGGCACGTAAAAGCACCCACTACACTCTCGGAGTGGTTGATGTTAGGAAGGGCATCCAGCTGGAGAAACTCTGCCAAATCAGATTGGAGCCTGGTGTAACCATCTGGTTTCACCAGTCCTCAGTCAAATCGTCCAACCCATGCTAGCATGGAAAGCGGATGTTAAACGACGATGATGATGATGTCAACAGAGAAATTATCTCCATGACAACACACAGCAAACAGCTTGTTTATTATTCCGAATGTGCCACAAGCATATTTGAACTGGTGACAACATTGCGTCTATACATCTCACTGCTATATATATATATATATATATATATATATATATATATATATGTGTGTATATACTTAGTAGTAGTAGTAGCAGGGCAACGAGTATCCCTAAAATGATAATACAAAGCCTTAACTTACCCACATATATCTTCAGTCCTTTTACTTCAGGCTCCTGAGGCATGGACATGTGGTTTTTATACGATATATTGGACTTGCGGACTCTGGCAAGAAAGGAAATGAAATCTGTTAGAAAATAGCAACGGGACAGAGTGGCACGGACATGAGACAGCAGTCAATAGTATAGACCAGGGATCCCCAGCCACGAGACAATAGACCAGTGCTGGGCCAGGGATTGTTTGGTACCGGACCGCACAAAAAGAATGGAATTTTAACATTTTATTGACTATTTTATTGACTAGTGCAGTCTGTGGGGTGTATTATGTGAAGGCGCATGGCTCAGTGGTCAGAGCGTCGATTTTACAACCATGAGGTTGTGACTTCGATTCCCAGACTGGTCTGTGTGTTGTGTTCTTGAGCAAGACACTTTATTTCACGTTGCTCCAGTTTACTAAGCTGTGGAAATGAGTTGTGACGTCACTGGTGCCAAGCTATATCGGCCCCTTTGCCTTTCCCTTGGATTACATCAATGGCATGGAGAGGAGAGGCTGGTATGCATGGGCGACTGCTGGTCCTCCACAAACAACCTTGCCTGGACTTTGTGCCTTGGAGGCTAACTTTCTAGGTGCAATCCCACGGTCATTCATGACCAAAGGGGGTCTCCAGGGTGCATTAGCATTATATATGTGAACTGGCACTGTCGGTTATGATGACAAGGGTCCCAGTAGATCCGATCAACGGAACAGCCAGCTCATGTTGGTAGCAGTTCAATGTGAGCCTTTGATGTAGAGCGCTGAGTCTTGTGTAATAGTAATAGTAGTGCAACATGTATATACTTTCTTTCTACTTGCTTCATTATGTTATATATCTAATACAAGGATATAAAAGTCCCCATAACTTGGCAGTTGTACATAAGAAACGGACAGAATGATTTGCAGACTTTAAAACCATTACATATATCTCTCCCCCATCAACAAGCAAAAATATATATTGAGACAAATAAGGATTAAATTACTTTTTATCTTCTCCACTTTGCTTCATTCCTTTTAATCTCTCTCGTGCTTCTTCGTTAATTTTCTGTGACAATTCCTTTTGGTGGTTTTGTCGTTTTTCTTCAGCTGTCATATCAGTCTGAAATAACAAAACATTAACCCTCGAGTATTTTTTTGATTACTCTGTCAAATTCACAATATTTTAAATTAATCATATGCAAGAGGAACACCAAAATTATTTCTTTGTAACACTGTTAATTCTCTTTGCGTCAATATGTACCTCCTTGCGACAACGTAGCCTTTAATCTAATCAAGATATCCTTGGCCTGAAGAGTAGCTAGTGGTGTACACCTCACTTGGATTTACCATTTCCGAGGTTCCACTAACTATGAAACATATGTAGCCCAGATTTTTCCTACTCCATTCCATAACTCTTGTATTCCTTTTTGCACTTTCGGTGACCCTGGTTGCCGACCTTGGAATATGAAAAGAACTGTTTTCTGCTCATCGTTCTCCAGTAAAGAAAAATAATCCACAACCTTCGAATAGCAGAGTTTCTCAGTGTTCCACATAAAGTTCCACTTCTGGAAGAATGGTCTAAATGTGAAACAACAAAGACAAACATGCTAACTAAAATGCTGATTTTTAGAAATTTTATCAGTAGGTATTTCAGCCATTAGCATGTAATGCTTATTTATTCAAATTGTCTTGAAATTAATCATGCACTATCTTCTAGCTTTCAATTATGAGACAAAACTGCCGTGTCTGGAAAGACAACCACTCAGCTAGTCTAAAATGATTTCATAAAAAACACAATAAGCTGTGTCCAAAATGACTAGTAAAATGAAAACCGATTTTTCACAAAAAAAAACCCCCAAAACATTACAAGATCGAAACCCATAAAAGATACAATAGGGCAACTAATAAGAGATATCGGGTTACATACACATACATATTATTTAATAAATACATGTTTTTAAGTGCTACTAATAGTTTCATGTGTTGAGAAATACCTCAAACATAATCATCAGGCTTAAACAACATATCATTTTGAACTATTAAATAATATTTATCTCTCACCAAATGGAGTACTTTTTTTTCTCGATATTACCATCACAGAACAGTATACGATATATATATATATACATATATATATATATATATATATATATATACATATGTATATATACATATGTATATATACATATATATATACACACACACACATTATGGAAGGTAGCATAACCATGTGGTTACAAAGTTTATCACATGTAGTTACAAGTTTGTTCTAATTTTTTGCAGCACTTTAGACGAGAAAAAAATCAGGCAAATTTGTCTTTCCTTACGCAAAATCAATAATGTATTTTAAGTCCAAGGGTAGGACCCCAAAATACGATACCTACAGTAGCAAGGCACATTTACACAGCTACATCAATGTAATTGATGCTTAAAATGCCAACAAAGTGTTGATACATTTTCTATTCAAACATTACTTCCCCTGAAATTTGAAGTTTTACTTACTCGGGTCCGGCTGTCTAGTATAGCATTCCTTTGCCCACGGCCAAGTAATATTGGTTCTTGATCTTGCTCTTCTTCCTCTTCTTCTTCATCTTCTTCCTGTCACACACAGAAATAGAAAAAACAAAAACATTGTAGAAAACCTAATGACATTATCAACAACAACTTCTACATTTCTTACGCATATACTTACACATACACAATATCTTGTAGCTTCAAAGTTTGGAGGGTATGAAAGTGTACTTTTTGAATGACGTTGCAGGACAGGTATGAAAGGCCAGATCTAGCCGGTTCGAACATAAAACGAGTGGAATATCTGGGCCAGTTATGGCCTGCTTAAATGCTAAAAGCATTAGATGCTGACCCCATATCATCATGTTTTAACGTCCATGTTACTAAAGTTGGATGGTTTGGTAGGATCTGATGAGCTCAAGGCCCAAGGACTGAATCATGCTCCAGAGTTTGCTTTGACATGGTCTCTACAGCTGGATGCACTTCCAAACACCAACAACAACTTTTACACCTTATATGCATATACTACACATTCCCTTACATTTACTAGTACTACTACCTTCAACTACTATTACTACTACTACTACTAATAATAATAATAATAATAATAATAATAAAATTCACACACACACAAAACATGTCTCTTACAATTGTTTGTGCCGGTGGCATGTTAGAAAATCATTCGAGCGAGGTCGTTGCCAGTGCAGCTGGACTGGCTCCTGTGCAGGTGGCACGTAAAAAACACAATTTCGAGCGTGGCCATTGCCAGTATCGCCTGACTGACTCTCGTGCCAGTGGCATGTAAAAGCACCCACTACACTCTCGGAGTGGTTGGCATTAGGAAGGGCATCCAGCTGCAGAAACTCTGCCAGATCAGATTGGAGCCTGGCGCAGCCATCTGGTTCACCAGTCCTCAGTCAAATCGTCCAACCCATGCTAGCATGGAAAGCGGACATTAAACGATGATGACGATGATGATGATGATGACTACTACCTTGCTTCTGAAATCTGAATAAATTTTAGCCGCTATTTAACTATGAGCAAGCAGATCTGAAGTCTAATGAGATTTTAGACATTTGTGTATCTAGCTGTTATTTCTCTCAGATCAAGAAAGGAGGTAGGTAGAGGCTTTGACTGGCTCATCAACACAGTTAACAAGTATTCACTAAGAGAGTTGTATCATGTATGTCAGTAAATGTACACCAGAATTGTGCTGTGTATATGTGCAGGAGTGGCTGTGTGGTAAGTAGCTTGCTTACCAGCCACATGGTTCTGGGTTCAGTCTCACTGCGTGGCACCTTGGGTAAGTGTCTTCTGCTATAGCCTCAGGCCGACCAAAGCCTTGTGAGTGGATTTGGTAGACGGAAACTGAAAGAAGCCCGTCGTATATATATGTATATATATATATGTGTATGTGGGTGTTTGTGTGTCTGTGTTTGTTCCCCCAACATCACTTGACAACCGATGCTGGTGTGTTTACGTCCCCGTAACTTAGCGGTTCGGCAAAAGATACCGATAGAATAAGTACTAGGCTTACAAAGAATAAGTCCTGGGGTCCATTTGCTCGACTAAAGGCAGTGCTCCAGCATGGCCGCAGTCAAATGACTGAAACAAGTAAAAGAGATATACACATGCGTAACAGTGAATAGACAGTGTGAATGAAACCAGTTGCATGGGTGAGACAGCAAAAGAAGGGAATGAAGAGAGAGAAAGAGATAAGGATGGGTTGGACAGCTCAATAAACATGAGATGTGCTGGAGGGCTCCACCGGGTTATGTAAATTATTTGCTTGGGTGTAGGCAATGGGTCTCCATGTGTAGAATGCTGCGTGTAGACTATGTGTCTCTCTATGTGTAGAATGTCGATGAGAATGAACATACAAGAATGCAAGCTATTCAAAGAGAAAAATATGCGTACCTTTAAAAATATACCAATATGCTTGATCTTCTTCTTCAAGGTGGTCAACAATGTGGCTGGACCCTGGCAAGTGAATAAACATGAACAGACTTAGAAGAACAGTAAAAAGCATTTATGTAACAGAGTAGCAGAATAGTTAAGTACACCAATTTATTGGTTATGTCGGCCAGCATCCAAAGACTATCTCTTTGAGTAGTTCATGACCTCCAATGTAAGTAAACACTTTAACTGATATTGAATATTTATGGGTGCAGCATTACATGTTGACCCCATATCAATATACTTTAATACCCATGTTCTATGGGTTGTGGAGGCGCAATGGCCCAGTGGTTAGGGCAGCGGACTCGCGGTCATAGGATCACGGTTTTGATTCCCAGACCAGGCGTTGTGAGTGTTTATTAAGCGAAAACACCTAAAAGCTCCACGAGGCTCCGGCAGGGGATGGTGGCGAACCCTGCTGTACTCTTTCACTACAACTTTCTCTCACTCTTTCTTCCTGAGTTTCTGTTGTGCCTGTTATTCAAAGGGTCAGCCTTGTCACACTCTGTGTCACGCTGAATATCCCCGAGAACTACGTTAAGGGTACACGTGTCTGTGGAGTGCTCAGCCACTTGCACGTTAATTTCACGAGCAGGCTGTTCCGTTGATCGGATCAACTGGAACCTTCGACGGAGTGCCAACAACAATCTATGGGTTAGATAGTTTTTCCTTTGTCTTGTCAACAGTCTGTGAACTAACATTATTTAAGTCAATCATGAGTAAACTAGCCTGAGGGGAAAAAGAGAAGAAAAGGAAAAACAATTCCAACTTACTTCATTAACCATCACTGTGTCACCAATGAAGAGAGCCGTTGTAGAATTTCCATTGGGCAGATCAGAAAAGCCGACACTAATATTGAACACCATACCTGCAGAGGATAAAAAAAAAAAAGGCATGAAGGAGTTTATAAATATTCTACACATTCTTTCACTTCATCTTGAATTCATCTTAAGATTAAAATCCACTGACAGTGACAAGCCATATTTAGCTTATGTAATGGAATAAAAAACATATAGGCATAGTAGATGCTCTCCAATTTTAGCAACATATTATTTAGGGGTAAAATTATTTTAGTGCAGTAACCCTTTAGCATTTAAACCAACCATATCCAGCCCAAATATTCTACACATCTTATGTTCAAACCAGTCTGATCTGGTCTCTCACACCTACCCTACAGTGTCATTCTAAAATCAAACAATCACATCATTGAAACCTAAAACCTATGAGATAATGCATGATCAATTTAAAACAATGTGAATAAATAAGCAGGATAATCTGAACACTAAGGGATTAACAGTTTAAATTTTGCAAGAAAATTATTGTTCTTCAGAGAAGGATAATCTGAATGCTAAAGTGATTAGCATTTTTAATTTTGCAAGAAAATTGTTCTTCAGAGAAGTGAATGTTAACTTCAACTGAAGAAAATGAATACTTATCAAGTTATGATTTTCACGGAATTCATCATCATCATTATTTAAGGCCCATTCTTTATGCTGGCATGGATGGGTTGGACAATTTGACAGCAGGTGGCCAGCTGCCCGGCGCCTTATGTTGACTTATTATTGGTTCAAAGTTCGGTATTAGTGGATATATATAGATGTGTGTGTGTGTGTGAGTGTTTTTCCCTCCACCATCGATTAACAATTGATGTTGGCGTGTTTGTGCCCCACTAACTTAGCACTTCAGCAAAAAAGAACAATAGAATAAGTACTAGGCTTGCAAAGAATAAGTCCTGGGATCGATTTCTTCGACTAAAACCCTTTAAGGCCGTGCTCCAGCATGGCCACAGTCAAAATGACTGAAACAAGTAAAAGAACGATATATTAACCCTACAGAATTCTGAAATGGCAGAGGAGAGAGAAACCCAATATGGTGAATGGCCCCAGAAAGCCATGACAGCAAGATATGTAGCACATCTAGAGCCCTCGCTTGACAAAATACAGACTTGTTACCAGCATCCATTGAAGGGATTGGAACCTCACCATGTACATAAACTGCACCTTGTAATTAATCATGGCTCTTAGACTACCCAAAATGGAGACCCTTGATAGTTGATCTGCTGGAAACAGATAACACATATATAAATAAAGTAATCCCAAGACGGATCATAAACTCACCTTTTTTGGCTGTTATGCCAGTTTTGCTGGTAATCAACATCGACCCTTCTCGAAATTCAATGCCAGTGACAAAGCCCAAATTCCGCGTAAGTTTACTAGCGAGTTCGGGACGCTCTTTTTTAACCATTTCCAGAATTTCATTGTAAATTGTGTCAACTCTGGTGCCTGGGAAAGGAGGAAACAAGGAAAATTAAAGAATGTTATCTTCAAGACAGTTAAATAAACACCTTCAAATTTCAATAAGTTTATGAAGATAGGCGCAGGAGAGGCCGTGTGGTAAGTAGCTTGCTTACCAACCACCTGGACAAGTGTCTTCTACTATAGCCTCGGGCCGACAAAAGCTTTGTGAGTGGATTTGGTAGACGGAAACTGATAGAAGACCGTCGTATATATATATAAACAATATATGAGTATATGCATATATATGTACATGTATGTATATACGTTCATCTACATGTACATATAGATACATAACTGGGTACATGACGTGGCAAAAGAACAAGGACAAAATGGTAAACAAGGTGCAACAAACAAGCAGGCCACATAGAAACATCCCCGTCATCAGCTGCCACCATTAAAACTCCGGCGTTTCGAAGAATTAACGCAGTACGCATCGTTAAAATGGTTCTTCCCACGAACACAAATTAAATTGTTTTCGTGGAGGGTAGTGGCGGACGGAAAACAAGACATGAAAACGAAACGGTGAAATAAACAAACAAAAAAGGCTGTACAGCCAGACATGAAGTGTGTATGTCTCGAACGCTATGTATGTTTGTGTTTGTGTTTGTCCCCCCAACATCGCTTGACAACCGATGCTGGTGTGCTTACATACCCATAACTTAGCAGTTCGGCAAAAGAGATCGATGGAATACGTACTAGGCTTACAAAGAATAAGTCCTGGGGTCGATTTGCTCGACTAAAGGCGGTGCTCCAGCATGGCCGCAGTCAAATGACTGACACAAGTAAAAGAGTAAAAGAGAGAGAGAGAGTATACTTCCTGTAATCAGGACAGTAAAGGGAGTGGAAAGAGAGAGAGAGACTTGTTTCCTGGGGTTGAAAACATCACCTGGTGAATGAGAGAAAAAAAAAGAGAGGTGCACAACTGTGTGGTTAAAAGAGGCTCGCTTTGCAACCATGTGGTTTCAAGTTCAGTCACACAGCATGGCACCTCATGCAAGTGTCTTCTGCAACATCCGCCGAGTTGACAAATGCCTTGCGAGTGAATCTGGTAAATGGAAACTGTGTAGAAGTTTGTTATGTCTGTGTACTTATGTGTGTGTGTGTGAGAGACAGAGAGAGAGAGTGTGTGTTGTTCCCAATACCACTCGGCAACCAGTGTTGGTTTTGGTTTGTTTACATCCCCAAAACAAAACAGTTCTGCAAACGAGACCGATGATTAAGCATCAATCCTTTTAAAAAAAATAAGCACGGGGACCAAATTGTTCAACTTAATCATGCACGATTAACCTTTCGCATGAAGTGGGCCACATGAGACATGGATAATCATCAGGTAGGTCACGCAACTACAAACAAAAAAATTTTAATTCAAGGTAATTATTCATGAGCAGTGCCATTCAGGAAGTCGCATGGGCCACAGTTCGTCCATGACTGAACTAAGCCTCTTCAGGGCAGTGGACCCAACATGATCACATTGGTCATTTGGGCATGATTGAAAGTCGATGAGTATGGCACCATGACAGACAGTGGTGGGAAAGGGTTGGGAATTTAGGAAAAAATAGATACATACCATGTTGTAACTTGGTTAAGATTTCTTCTTCCAATTTCAACAAGAATTCATAATCTTTTTGTAGAGTCTCAGGAGGATCCACGAGCAGTGTCCGCACAATGTTGGAGCAATAGGACTTGTATCTTGCGCCCAATGCACAGATAATGGAATCAAATTTCATGTGTTCGTCATCGCTGTCAGCGTGAAAAAAATAAATTAAAATCAAAATTCCTATTGGAGGCAGGTCATCTATTTTATAGGTGCAGATGAACTATAAGTGGCGGACTGAGAATCATAATTTGATGATCACTTAAAGACATTCGAGCGAGATCGTTGCCAGTGCCGCCGAACTGGCTCCTGTGCAAGTGGCACGTAAAATACACCATTTTGAGCGTGGCCGTTGCCAGTACCGCCTGAGTGGCCTTCCTGCCGGTGGCACGTAAAAGCACCCACTACACTCTCGGAGTGGTTGGCGTTAGGAAGGGCATCCAGCTGTAGAAACTCTGCCATATCAGATTGGAGCCTGGTGTAGCCATCTGGTTTCACCAGTCCTCAGTCAAATCGTCCAATCCATGCTAGCATGGAAAGCGGACGTTAAACGATGATGATGATGATGTATGGTTATGTGGTTAAGAAGCTTAATTCGCAACCACATGGCTTCACTTTCAGTCCCACTGTGTGACACAGAGGGCAAGTGGCTTTCATTATTGTTGGTACTCCATCGCTCACGACGTCGAGGGTTCCAGTTGATCCGATCAACGGAACAGCCTGCTCGTGAAATTAACGTGCAAGTGGCTGAGCACTCCACAGACACGTGTACCCTTAACGTAGTTCTCGGGGATATTCAGCGTGACACAGTGTGACAAGGCTGACCCTTTGAATTACAGGCACAACAGAAACAGGAAGTAAGAGTGAGAGAAAGTTGTGGTGAAAAAGTACAGCAGGGTTTGCTACCATCCCCTGCTGGAGCCTCTTGGAACTTTAGGTGTTTTCACTCAATAAACACTCACAATGCCCGGTCTGGGAATCCAAACCGCGATCCTATGACCGCGAGTCCGCTGCCCTAACCACTGGGCCATTGCGCCTCCACGGTGATGTTGTACTCAGGTCAGGAATAACAATGTTATGAAGGAGAAAGCAAACACATACCTGACTGTGCTGAATTTCAGGCTATATTTTCCTCCACTTTGAATGATAGCAGGGTAACACATGTCTAATTGTGATGTATCCACTCCAGACACGTACTTTTTATTCTGCAGAGCCGATTCCACACCATCGGCTAATTTGGAGTGTTTTACTTTCTACAAAATAAGACATAAAAGAAATATCTTTCAGATTTCAGTAAAGCATTCAAAATAAAAATAATCCCGCTGCCATTTTCATGTGTTGGGAACCGATGTAATTTATCATTTCAAAGAGACTTTAGTTCAGAACTGAAGACAATAGACTGTTGCCTGTCCACTTAGTCATGTACTTTTCGATACCAACCTGCCTAAGACTGCCCCTTGTTTCTACTGAAGCGTGGAAGGTGTTTATAAGCCATTTAAAAACACACAAAAACCGTTAGATCCACTCCAACATTTAAATTTTATTTGTGTCAAAATATTTTCGTCGCTTTGAGACCACAACCTGCTCACTGGCAAAATCCCATGCTGCAGCACAGAATATTGTTAGTGAACAGGTCACGGTCTCAAAGCAACGAAAATATTTTGGTAAATTAAATTTAAATGTTGAAGTGAATCTAACGGTTTTTGTGTGTTTTTAAATGGCTTATAAACAGCTTCCATGCCGCAATTGCATAAAAAAAAAGTATTTTAAAAATCTGAAATAAAACTAAACTTAAGAAAGATGAATGTGAAACAACAAATTACCTTTTCTGCATCAATGATTTCCATGATTTGCTCTTTCAAAAACTTGTTAAAGACATCACAGGTAACCTGACATGCTCGCTGTATGGTTTTTATCTCACTTTCTTCTTTGGTGGCCATTATAAGAGCTAACGAACTGCTAATATCAACCTGGTAGAAATTTAAAAAAAAAAAAAAATAAATAAATAAATAATAGGGGGCGGGCATGGCTGTGTGGTAAGTAGCTCGCTTCCCAACTACGTTTCTGGGTTCAGTCCCACTGTGTGGCACCTTGGGCAGGTGTCTTCTACTCTAGCCTTGGGCCAATTAAAGCCTTGCGAGTGGACTTGGTAGACGGAAACTGAAAGAAGCACGTCGTCATCAACATTGTTTAACGCCTGCTTTCCAAGCTGGCATGGGTTGGACAATTTGACTGAGGACTGGTAAGCCAGAAGGCTGCACCAGGCTCAATCTGATCTGGCAAAGTTTCTACAGCTGGATGCCCTTCCTAACGCCATGTGTCTATATATATATATATATCTATATATATATATATATATATATATATATGTGCCGTTCCTAACGCCGTGTATATATATATGTGCCCTTCCTAACGTCATGTATGTGTGTGTGTGTGTGTATGCACGCGAGTGTCTGCCATCGCTTGACAATGTTGCTATGTTTATGTCCCCGTAACTTAGTGGTTCAGCAAAAGCGATCAATTTGCAAAGAATATGTCCTGGGGTCGATTTCTTTGACTAAAAAGCTGACTTGTACTGACCAAAATCAGTTTAATTAAACTAATATTTTTGGGACTGGAACAATAGAATGACTGCATTACAGAATTCTCATCCATCCTTAACCTCTGATCAAACACCACCGGCGTATATAGTCATAATATTATTATATTATGATTATAGCAGCGACTCCATCTAAGAATATCTGAAGAAGGAATTGTATTCCGAAATATCATCAGACTATGGATAACTAAGTTACAACAGGTATATAGTCCATTTTTTGTAATATAGTGCATTGTTGTACCATTCAAAACTTTTTATTCTTTACAAACAATACACAATGCTTCAAGCGAACTACAATACTCTCCTGTATATTTTTAGAATGGCATTGTAGGATAGGTGTGAGAGGTTGGATTCGGCTGGTTTCAACATAAAGCAGGTAGAATATTTGAGCCAGATATAGCCAGTTTGAATGCTAAAGGATTAAAGTATGATAGCAGGACAAACACAGTTGTTTTGCTTAGGGGAAGAATACATGGTTACACCAGACGGAAGAGAAGGAGGGAGGATAGTAATTCAGTAATTAAGACTGATTATAAAAGACTCAAAGAAATTACTCATAGAAAAACAACCTTTGTGAAATCTTCTGCTTTCAGAGCTGCTCTCCAACCATCCATGAAATCTCCTGGAAACTTGTCTTTTATGAATTCACCAATAGTTTTACCCTGCAATAAAAAATATAGTAACCATCTAAAAAAAAAAAAAAACATAATAAAATTGAGCAAAGATAGAATAAGTACTAGGCTTACAAAGAATAAGTCCTGGGGTCGATTAGCAGTGCTTGGAAGTAGGGTGTGGTCATCTCACCAAATCAGAGGTACTGTCAGTGACCATAGAAGAGAAAATATGAGTGTGTGTGTATGTGTGTGTGTGTGTGTGCATGAGAAGAGACATGGCTTGACGGTTAGGATGGCCAAGAAACTTTCTAAGAAAAACAAATCCCAATTGAACAAGATTTCAAGATGTCATAGAAATCCAAGGGAGTACGACGTGGCAGCTACATGCTATCCCAAAAAGGGGAGTTCCAGGACTGCTTCTATATATATATATATATATACACACATACATGTGCGACAGGCTTCTTTCAGTTTCTGTCTACCAAATCCACTCACAAGGCTTTGGTCGACCCGAGGCTATAGCAGAAGACACTTGCCCAAGGTGCCACGCAGTGAGACTGAACCCGGAACCATGTGGTTGGTAGAGCAAAACACTTCGATTCATGTTACTCCAGTCCACTCAGCTGGCAAACAAGAGTAATACTGTGATGGACTGCCATCCCGTTCAGGCGGGGAATTTATATGCCAAGGAACCTGGCAACCAGGCCCCTATAAGCGGGGCTGTGAAACCAAAACAAAAAACTTCAACCCTGTCTCCTCTACTATCTGCACCTCTGACTTTGACTCCTCTTTATGTAATTAAGTGATTGTGGTCTATTTTACCGACTCCAACTCTAGCTAGCCCTTAATTGTTTCCAACCCCCTGCTTCTAAGTCGGTACAACTCCAGCAGGTAACTTTATCTTTCTTCTTTCTTGCCTTTAACCCTTCAATGCGGAGTATAGGCCACTTATAATTGAATTCCATGTCGCACAATTTCTCGCTTCTGTACTTATACTCTGCCATGAATGTCCCCCTTTCTCTAGTTCCTTTTGTGTTGATCTACGCCACGAGTTCTTAGGCCTACCCCTCTTTCTATATCTATCCAGATTCCACTGTAAAGCACTTTTCGCTACATTTGGTGTGTTCTTTCTAATTGTGCTGCCAATCCACTTCCACTTTTTCTTAAATATTTGCTCCCTAATCGAAACTTGATTCGTTCTTTGCCATAGCTCCATATTGCTTATGTGTTCGGGCCATCTGATTTTACTTTACCTTTACCTTACCAAGAGACACCAAGATAACAAAGAGGATATGGCAGAAACAGCAAAAAGACAATGAAGAGGAAGTGATGAGGAAAACACAGAAAGACAGCCATGAAAAAAAACAGATGAAAGACGGAAAAATAGAAAGTAAGAGAGAAACAACAGAAAAGGGAAACTTTTTTTTACTTACTTTCTTACTTTGTTTGATGGCATCAACAAGTTTTTGAAAATTGCCTTTATCCTTGTCCACCTGAAAAGATACACACACATATTATTCAATACAGGAAGTTATAAACGGTGCTTATAAGAGGATACAGACTCACAAACATTATGCTACAAGCCTATAGCAATAACATCGTTAAAACTAACAGAAACAAGAATGATTCTTCTATAAACTTTCTGTGCATTAAATACATTGCTGTCGTGGTTAAGGTGGCGAGCTGGCAGAATCGTTAGCGTGACGGACGAAATGCTTAGCTGTATTTTGCCTACTGCTATGTTCTGAGTTCAAGTTCCGCCGAAGTCAACTTTGCCTTTCGTCCTTTTGGGATCAATAAATCAAATACCAATCAAATACTGGGGTCAGTGTGATCAATTGTCCCACTCCCCACAAAAATCCAGGCCTTATACCTACAGTAGAAAGGATTATTATTATTATTATTATTATCATCATCATCATCATCAAGGCAGTGAGCTGGCAGTATCATTAGTGTGCCCGGCACAATTGCTTAGTGGCATTTCATCTGTCTTTACATCCTGAGTTCAAATTTCACCGAGGTCAACTTTGCCTTGCATCCATTTAGGGTCAATGAAATAGGTACCAGTTATGCACTGTAGTCGATGGAATAGACTTGAGCCCCACCACAACTCTCCCAAAATTTCAGGCCTTGTGCCTACAGGAGAAAGACTTATTATTATCCAGTCCCAAAATTCTACCTATTTTATGTTCAAACCAACCAGATCCAGCCTCTTACACCTACCCGATGATGTCATTCTAAAAAAAATTTATCACATCATCAAAGATTTTGATCTTGGAGGACCATTGCCAAACAATTGATGAACTTGTTGATGTGACTAATGTGTCCTGGAGCTCTTGCCAACCAATTTTGAGTAAAGAATTGCAAGTGAAAAGAGTTGCAGTAAAATCTGTGCCTTGCTTGCTTACGGAAGATGAAAAGTAGCCACAATAAAAGTGTAAATATGTAAATCTAAGTGAATGAAATAATAATGGAAAATTCCGGTTTCTTTTGGGTACTCCTTGTAATAGCACCAAGGTAATGCTATATAACATGGAAACAAGTAACAACACTCACCTTGTCTCTTGTAAGGAGTTTGATGGAAGGAATACCTTGGTCATTTTCTTTTGAGGTATCAACTTGCTTCAGGAATTCAATCTTTTTTTTGCTTGCCAAGAAATAAATGTTCTTCTCACACAGCACCATCACTGTATCTGTGAGTTCATAACCAAAGAGCCATGTCTGTAGAAAGATAACAACAACAAGAATAACATTTATCGAAACTTGCAAATCAAAGGAGTGGCTGAGTCAAAATAATCTTTTTATCTTTTACTCATTCCAGTCATTGAATTGTAGCCATGCTGGGGCAGTGCCCATGAAAGGTTTGGTAGGGACATGAAAAAAAAAAAAAATCTATGTCAATGCTTATCTTGTAAAGTCTGGTACTTATCCCATCACTCTCTTTCGTAAAACTGCTAAGTAACAGGGATGTAAACAAACCAACACTGGTTACCAAGCAGTAAGTAGAGGACTAACACACACACACAGATCTATCATCATCGTTTAACAACTATTTTTCCATGCCACCATAAATTGGACCATATGTGTTTGTGTGAGTGTGCACACATACATATATACACACATATATAAACAAATACAAAAAATATATATACACACATATATAAACAAATACAAAAAATATATATACACACACAAATGAGTACATATGCAAATATTATTCTTTCAATTAATTTTAAATATAACAATGAATTTAGTAAAATAACTTCGTTATCATTAAATTAGAGTTAGGAACATAAATTGTGACTAAGGTTTGGTGGAAGATTTTAATTGAAAACTTATGGAAACCATTAGTGCAGTGTTAAAACAAAAATACTGAGAGGTAATATTTATCCCCACTTAAACGTGGATGTTCCACTAAAACAAAAAGAAACACTGCCTCTGTCATTAATATTTATTATATAACAAGAACACAAGCTCCAAATGCCAAGATTCCCAACAACCAGCAGAGTTTCTTTGCAGCAGTTTTGTAACTAGGAATGAAAATTGTTATAGTAATGACTATCTGAAGGTACTTAGCTAAATTAACGCTTCACCTACTGTGGGAGTTGCACTGGCGACACCCTGTGCTATATTCTTAATATACCATGGGAGTTACCAGTAACTCCCAATGGTGATGTTTTCTTACAAAGCCCTAACATTACTTGTGGTTCAAATTACATTATTCATAGGCAATGTACAGAGCACAAAGTTTATTTGTAATTTCTCAGATGGCTTTCAATTGAGATCAATAGGAGCTGAGATAGGACCTGGAAAGAAGGGGCTAAATCACTGCCATCTCCATCATGGGATTGCTGCCTTTCACAAAATAAAGTTTTATGAAAAGCAAACCATTAAAGCTTCCATAATGTAATTTGACATCTGTTGAAAGTATCATAGATAATCATCATTTAACATCAGTTTGTTCATGCTGGTATGGGTTGGACAGTTTGACCAGAGTTGGCAAGCTGGGGAGCTGCACCAGACTCCAGTCTGATTTGGCTTGGATTCTATGGCTGGATGCCCTCCCTAATACCAACCACTTTACAAAGTGAGCTGGGTGCTTTTACATGGTGCCGCACAGGCACATGCTAGAAATCAAGGCCATAAATCAATGTGGCAGTTTACATAGTGAACTAGAACATATAATTAAAAAATTAAAAATCATGTAATTTACAACAAAATTAGACCGCCGAGGCAAAAAAGAACATGACATAAAATGGGTTTGGAAAGCAAAGTGTTAAAAAAAAAACATAAAAAAAAGCATCCACATAAACTGGAAACTAGATTGACAATTGAGTCCACCAGAAATGAACTTTCTGTTGTGGTATTTAAAACAATTTTCAGAAGATTTCACAAAGCCTTTTTTTTAATATCACAACTGAAATAAGTTGCCTAGTGATGGATCAGTTTTTAAAGCAACATTATAAAATAAATTGGAAAAATCAGGAATAGTTATGTGTTACCTGCAAGGCAGTTGACTTGGAGTAGACAACTTCTTCATCAACTCCAACTGCTGTAATAAGGACATCAATTTTAGATAGAGAATCTTCAGATGAAGCACTCTAGAAGGAGAGAAAAATAGAAAGAACAATCAAGTAATGCACTGGAAAAACAGAGACAATATAATGACAGTTTTTTTATGTCTAACAAAGGTTGTGGGACTTCACCCTACATTATTCTTTGCTATGTTCAATGAACATTTTAACCATATACAAACATACATTTTTCTTTTTTAGTCTAACATATATACGGGGACTTACCATAAACTTTTCCCATCTGACACAAGATCAATTCCTCCAATCTCAAAGGATCTTTGCCTTGCAACTTACTTGGTGACCCACCTAGTGCTTGTGCCACATAAAAAGCACCCAGTCCACACTCTAAGGTGGTTGGCACTTCGAAGGGCATCCATCTGTAAAAACCATGCCAAAAAAAAACTGACCCCCACCTATGTTGGTGCCATGTAAAAAGCACTCAGTCCACTCTGCTGAGCGGGTGGGTGGTGTTAGGAAGGGCATCCAGCTGTAAAAACCTGAAGCCTGGTGCAATCTTGTGCCGGGCTGGCTCTTGTCAAGCCATCCAACCCATGCCAGCATGGAAGACAGACGTTAAACAATGATGATAATGATTTCTGTTGAACTGTATCATCATTCAACATCCAGTGTGTATCCTGTCATGGGCTGGACAATTTGACAGAAGCTGGCCAACTGGAGAGCTGCACCAGGCTCCATCTAATTGTCTGTTTTTACATGGTTTGTACGGCTGGACACCCTTCCAAGTGCCAACCATTTTACAGACTGCACTGAGTGCCTTTTACATGGCACCACCACCAGTGCCATTATGGTGGCACTGGCACCCACTTTACTTCAACTAATTTTTGAAAATAATAAAGAATTTACTGAATTATTTTGGTCATTACTAAGCTGGCAATTGGCAGATAAATTAACATGGAATTTTAATGGAAAAGTTTTAGATCACTTTATAAAGAAATTTTCTATCAAAGAAGCAGAAGTCTTGGTATCAAAAGGGTTTATATGTAGATCACCCCATATCAATCTCCAGAATATTCAAACGTACTTTTTAGCAACACACATACACAAACACACTACCTGGGTATGCAAAAGTTAGGCATACTGTACTTTTCCAAAACAATGAAATAATACTAAAACTAATTTTTATTTGGGGAGAACATACTTTATTTGATAACATATAAAACAAATCATCTCAAAAAAAAAATAAGCCTGGGTCTTACCATGAGATGGTGAGCCCTATAATCCATGCTTTACAGCAATAAACCCTGTTTTCCCTCAATATGCACTGCTGAAATAGAATGCATCTCATATGCCATCAAATATAGTAGTCTGTTCTCATTGAGCCAATGAAGGAGGTTTCTGCATAGTCACTCAACCTTCTAAACAAAGCAGCCAAAATCTCACTCAAATATTACCCTACTCTCGAGAACACTACCTACCCACACAAATGTAAAATAAACAGATGCATCACCAGTCAGCATATTAGCCACAAGTCAATTTAAAAGTTACAATGATCATAAATAGTATTAAACAGAAGAAACACATGGTAGTATATTCTAATGACTACTACGTTGCACACCAATCGCTACATAGCGGATCAATGTGAAGCGTGTGTATGTGTATATATGACAGGCACATGGCTCAGTGGTTAGAGCGCTGGACTCACAATAATGAAGTAGCGAGTTTGGTTCCTGGGCCAGGCTCTGTGCTGTGTTCTTGAGCAAGACATTTTATTTCAAGTTGCTCCAATTCACTCATCTGTAGAAATGAGTTGCAACGTCACTGGTGCCAAGCTGTATCGGCCTTTACTCTTTTCCTTGGATAACATCGGTGGTGTGGAGAGGGGAGGCCGGTGTGCATGGGTGACTGCTGGTCTTCCATAAACAACCTTGCACAGACTTGTGTATTTGGTTCAAGATCAAAATCAAACTAAATTCTCACAGGTTCCATTTACTTTACTTCATAAAAAAAAAACTTATTCACAGCTATATTCCAAACAGTCACAACCTTTCAACCCCCGTGCCCTTCAGCTTTCATCAGATGCTTACCAAAGGCACTCGTTTACATCTCTAGCAATGTAATAAGCAAATATGAAAGTTTCTCATAATGTATCTACCACGGTATATTTTGTCCTAAGAGAACATCTACGTTTAAGTGGGGATAAATATTATTTATGAGGCCACGGTTGTAACTTCAAAGATATTAGATTGTTGTTTCTAGCAGGTCGATCAACCACGTAGATGAGCCCTTGTAACCTGGCTACTGCATAAGTTCAAATGAATAGAAACTGCGAGGAAATGAATACAAGATCACCTCCGACTATGAAACAGTAACGAGGTACCTAAGCTACAAGGAAACAGCATATCTTTTATCATGTTTTATCTTTTACCGTTTTGCTTGCTTCAGCCATTGGACTGCAGCCATGCTGGGGCACTGCTTTGAAGGGTTTTAGTCGAACAAATCAACCCCAGTAATTCTAATTTCTTTGAAGTCTGGTACTTATTCTGGCGAAAGAATACAAACACACGGTGTTTTTTAGGGTTTTTTGTTCCACCGAAAACTGGTGGTGTACGTATTCTTTACCTCCGTCTTTCGGTCACTTTTGCCGAACAACTTAAGGTACGGAAAGGTAAACAAACGAACACTGGCTGTCAAACACACGCACGCACACGACAAGCTTCTAAAGTGTACGCCTAACAAGGCATGCATGATGATCACGGCGCCACGCGGTGGGATTGAACCATAAACCAGGGTGTTTGTAAAGTGAGCTTCTTAACCACACGGCCGTATCTGCGACTGTTGTGTACAATTTCCTTCACATTTTTCATTCTTAAAAAGCTTAACAAACATCATAGCCATTGTGAAGCTTTACCAAAATGCTGCCCATCGATCAAAGGCTCTTAAAACAAAGAACATTATACAATGTTCTTTAATCATTTGAGCTGACTCGGGTCTAAACAAAGCGCGGACAATTTTTTTCTAGAGGGCTTACGGTCAGGCAATTTAGGCGTGTCATTCAGAAACCCCGCGGGATACAGTTTGCGCATGACTGATCTAAACAATTATTCAGCACCTCGCCAGCTCTATTCATCCCGTCGACCCTCCCATTCTGTGAAAATTCTTCAGAGACAACGTAAAATCTTTTCACACAAAACACGAAACGAATAAATAAACCGGAAAAAGAAGCAGTTACTTCCCTTTTATTTGCACTTTATTGTGAATATTTAATCACATGGCGATTCATTCAGAAAAGAATAGCAGACAGAAACAACGTTAACAATTGCGCCTCCAATATCTTCACCCCTGGGTCAATGTTTTCCACCAACCCGTTTTTTTTTTTATCCTGCCGCACTCGGATTCTTTAAAAACGACAAAAAAAAAAAAAAAAACTGCGCCTTTCTATGAAGGAAAATAGTATGCATGTGCGTGTTTTTATGTCGAGTTACAAATGAAAACAATTTTACATTAAACTGAAGGTGTATTCAATACTTTTTATAGAGTACATATTATGCTATTACAAGCATGATGATAGTGACTGCGAAGTTTTCGGTTTGCTAGCGCTCATCGACTGCGTTTTGAAACTTTTAGGTTACAGTCACCATTCCTCTTGTAACAGAATTTCACACATACACACACATATATATATACAGGGTGTCCACAAGGTCTGGGTACATGGAGTAAATAAAATCATGACATAAACAATTAGATATAAGAAATAATAATTTCTTAAAGTATGTGTTAATCCCCATGTACCCAGACTTTGTGGACACCCAAACATCAGATGTTCGCTGAATTTTTTCTATAGAACATTATTTTCTTTGTGGTTGGGTCGTTGATGATCTCTTTCTAGCATATCAGATGACCACTTAGTGGTCATCCCTTCTTATACGCATGTAATACAATTTTTTCTGAATTTTCAGATTTTTTATATGCTAGGCCACTGGTTTTAAATTGATGTTAATTAAATTAATATTCAATTTATCACCCTCAGTATATAAATATACAAACACACATATAGAAAGAGATTTAGAAGATGATTTAATTAAAACTTTATTCGTTTATCCTTGCGCCCTATTCTTAGGTAACTCAAACTATCTGATGTGGAGTACCAGCAGTTTTCCACCCCCAATGTGCCAGGGACAGGTTATATTTCTTAGTAATAATTTAGGCATTGAATTTATACCAGAAACAATATATATAATGAATATCATAAAAGCTGACATTTTTTTCTTTTAATCTTATAGTGGTTGGCGTTAGGAAGGGCGTCTAGCCGTAGAAACACTGCTAGATCAGATTGGAGCCTGGTGCGGCCTCCTGGCTTGCCAGTCCCCAGTCAAACCGTCCAACCCATGCCAGCCTGGAAAACGGACGTTAAACGATGTTGACGATGATGAAATAATACAATATTACATAAGCATTTTATAATGTTTCTTTCTTTTCTGGAATTTCGCCGCGGACCGGCACCGGACGGACCACTGAGTAAGCACTGCTCTAGATTACGTGCAAAAACTATTACTTCACCGAGCGAAGGACCTCTTCCTACGAAGTCTCTTATTATTTTCTATATATACAAAGCAGAGAGATTCAAGTCACACATTTTCCTTACTTCTAAAACAAAGAGACTTTTATGAAACGTCACCTCAACTTAACATAGATTTTCTGTTTACAACGAGATCCGTGCTGATGCGTATTAATCCCAATGCTTGGCTACTAACTCGAGTCAAAACAGTCGGAATAATAATAATAAACCAAACTACCATTTTCACCATGTCAATATGCATGAGTCGAGTTTGAAAATTAACGATCGTTTAGAATAAAATTTTTCAGGTTCAAAACCAGCTAATATCAAATTCTCCGTGAGGCCAACAACATAATCCTTACTTTTTTCCTCCTCCTTTCGATTCTGACAGAAGTCATGATACATACCGGTGAAAAAGCAAGCAGCAATTGTCAAAACGTAAAGAGCAGGAATGGCTGTGTGGTAAGTAGCTTGCTTACCAACCACATGGTTCCCGGTTCAGTCCCAATGCGTGGCATCTTGGGCAAGTGTCTTCTACTATTATAGCCTCGGGCCGACCAAAGCCTTGTGAGTGGATTTGGTAGACAGAAACTGAAAGAAGCCCGGCGGATATATGTTTGTGTGTGTATATATATATATATATATATATATATATATATATATATATATATATATATGTGCGTGTGTGTGTGTGTCTGTGTTTGTCCCCCTAGCATCGCTTGACAACCGATGCTGGTGTGTTTACGTAGGCGTCACTTAGCGGTTTGCCAAAAAGAGACCGATAGAATAAGTACTAGGTTTACAAGTCGACTTGCTCGACTATAAAGGCGGTGCTCCAGCATGGCCGCAGTCAAAAGACTGAAACAAGTAAAAGAGTAAAAGAGCAAACCTGGATGTAGTATGATGGGCAAAATGCAGCTGGCGGCACTTTTCGGAATGACACGCTAGCGTATGTGGCACGCGAGGCCTTCTGAAATGCACATGCACCGAAAAAATACCTCAAGCATTTTTCTTGGGGGGGAGGGTAGTATTTCTACAGTGCGGCTTGCATGACGATGCTACATGCACTCATTGAGCCCAATTCTCGAAAAAGGCTGTCCGTGCCTGCTCTAACCAGGCGCCATGAGTGCTAGAAATAGCAGCCAAATTCTCCTCAATCACTCACAAGCAACAACACTCTTTAAGAATAGTGGGTAATTTTTCAGATTATCACCCGCACGATCTTCACTAGGGTGTTAGGGTTAAGGTTTTAGGGTCAGGGTTAGGGTTTTAGGGTTAGTGGTTAGGGTTAGGGACGGAATTCCCTAACCCAAACCTTAAAACCCTAACCGTAACCCTAACACCCTAATGAAGATCGTGCGGGTGTTAATCTGAAAAATTACCGAACAGTGGATAATGTAGTCCTAGGTATGCAAAAACTAGACAGCGACAGCATCAAGTTATCACCATCAAAGATACGACACGGAAGTCTGCCACATCAACATCACATTCAAGTTAACACTCCATCGTTTTAAAGTTTTTTAAAATCGTTAGACTACGTCTATATACTTTGTTTTTATTCATTCTGGAAACTAGAAGGAGTAGATCAAAGAATGTGAGTACAGCGAGATCTTGGAAAAACGTTGACTATCAAGGTGTTTGTATTTTGTTTAAATCGACCACACGGCATTTGTATTTAGATAGCTTTGCATGCCGCTGTTGTATTTCGTTAACAAGCGTGGCTTTGTGGTAAGAAGCTAGCTTCTCAACCACATGGTTCCGGGATCAGTCTCACACTACGTGGCACCTTGGAAAAGTGTCTTGCATCATAGTTCCGGATCGACTAGTAAGTAGATTTGGTAAACGGAAACTGTATGGAAAGCCCATCGTGTGTGTGTGTGTCCGTGCGCTTATCTGCCGCCTCCGCTTGACAATCGGTGTTCTAGTTTGTTTACGTATCCGTAATATAGCGGTTCGGCAAAACAGGTCGATCAAATAAGTACCAGACGGTTATTATAATAGATCCACACCCGGTGGAAAAATTGGAAAAAAAATAGTGTAGTAGTTGAAGTGCACCCAGACTTTATAAATAAATAAAGTAGTAGGGTCGAGTTGTTCGACTAGAACCCTTCAAGGCAGTGCCCCAGCATGACCGCAATCCAACCACTGAAACTAATAAAAAGATAAGCGATAATATCACTTCCTCACAACATCGCTCATCTTTTACTTAATTCAGTCATAAGACTGGCCATGCTGGGACACCGCCTTGAAGGATCTTAGTCGAATGGATCGACTCTAGTACTTAATTTCTTTTCAAGCCTAGTATTTAGTCCATCGGTCTCTTACTGAACTACTAAATCACAGGGACGTAAACATACCAACACCGGTTGTCAAGCGGTGATAGGGAACAAACATAAAAACAAAGACACACACACACACACGTCGGACCTCTTTTAGTTTCCGTCTACCAAATCTACTCACAGCGTTTTAGTCAACTTGAGACACTTGCCCAAGGTGCCACGCAGTGGGACTGAACTCTGGACCATGTTGTAGGGAAGCAAACTTCTTACCACACAGTCACGTCTGCGCCTATGTATATTTTTATTTCTGTAGCTGGTTTTCTACCCTATTTTTGTTGTTCTGTTCGTTTTCTAATTGGAGATGAGGTTTTGTTTATCTAAAAACACCCATCTTCGAACAAGGAAGCGGATTTAGTCTAGCAAAATAGTCGAATCAAAGAAACACATTATCAGATTAGCGTAGATAGATATAGTTTCTAAGGTTAATGGTCAAATAACTGACAAAATTCGAACAGAGCATGGCTTATTTTCTGAGGAAGAGAGGAATCTACCAGGAGGTCGAGTACATTTGTTCCCATTATATTACAGACACACAACGTGTGTGTGTGTGTATGGAAAGAGAGTTAGGGAGAGGTATAGACGTACGCATAGACAGACATAAACAAGAAGCGCATACATATATGTAGGAAAAAGAAGCAATAATGCCTGCCAGAAACAGACACCATTCAAATAGACTTTAATATACAGAAGTAATATTAGAGATATATATATAAACAGCAACTACATACATACACATATATATATAATATATATGTATGTATGTAGGTATAATATGTAGTATAAAGAGGCCAATATTACAGACACATAAACAGAAATCACATATATGTTGTGGTGTATTAAGAAAGCAATATTTGCAAACATTGAGGAGGAGGTGGATGAAGGGGAGGAGATGGCAGCACAATTATATTTCTGAAGCGCAATAGGATTGTTGTTATGCCAGAGTAGCTTTATTAAAGGATGGTGGTGTGTGTAGGGGGGGGGTGAGAGTCGAGCAGATTATATGAGGTGAAACAGAGAGGGAGAGATTGATAAGGGGAAAAAAATATAAGGCAGAAGTAGAATGAGAGAATGATTCACTTTCTGAATGTGAATGAGTGAATGTGTGTGTGGTGGTGGAGGAGAGAGAGAGAGAGGCATTTGATATCAAACGAGGGGAAATAAAAGGAGATAGAATGAAAATTAGAGCAACAGAGGAGGAGAGAAAAAAAGAGGGAGAAATATAGGAAAGAGAAAGGCGCTCAATTATGAAAAAAAAAAAAGGGATCATCGATCTAATGAAAGAGAAAGAGTGGGAGTATAATATGCATGAAAGAAGCATTAATGAATAAGGAGAGTGAGAACAGAGAAATGTAGAGTGAGGAAAGGCAGGGAGGGGGTGAAGAGAGAGATGGATTGACAGTGGGAAAAAAGAATAATAATCGAACGAATTAGAAAGTATATACGGCTGAGAAAGAGAAAGATGTGTTACAGAAAAAGGGGGGGAAAAAAAAGAAGAGGGAATTTCGAAGGAAGCTCCTTTGAAGATCGATGTGCGCGTGTGTGTGTATAACGTATGAGTAATAATGAATGTTTTTTTGTGTTTTAGGTCAGGTATAAAGGAAAGATAAGCAATAAGTTGGAAATAGAATCCAATCTTGCAGAAAGGTGAAAGAAAGTTGTAAGAGAAATAAAAGAAATAAGAGAGGAAGAAAGAGGATTAAACACAAAATGGTTCAGAATAAGAGATTTAATTAAACTAGACTACTTCGTAATTTTGAATTACCATCATATATAGATGACGTTAGAACGGATTCGAAATGTGATGGTATGATGAGACCGAGTGGTCGCGTAATGTATGGTGGTAAATAGTGGTTGTATATATTCAAAGTGCCTATAAAATATTAAAAGAAAAACTGAAACCTAGAGACAAAAATAACCATTCTTCCCCTCTACTCCTACAGAACCAGAAGAAGTATCCTATTGCGCGGACGCACATAACTTCATAAGCAAAACAGGTTTAGGCATTTAGAGGTAGAAATAGCTTTTGATAAAGCTAATATGCGAAGCGAAAGATATAATCTCCAAGACCTAAAAGGTAAAAATGGATCCGAGCGGGATTGAAATCCAAAATCGTGGAAGGAAAACAAAATAGCTGTCAGCATTTTAGACCGGCATTCCCTTTTCTCCGCCATTTCAATTTTCCTCTTATAATTGTTGTAAACTACTTTATAATATATTTCATAGAAGTTAAAAATTATACATATACATAAATATGAATATGTGAATACGTTGTTTTGAGTACTACTATATATAAAGGTGATTCATGTGTGGACATTAAGAACGTACATAATAATTTCAAGTTCTACTTTTTTAGTTGGAGATATGAACACTCGTCGATCCCAGTATCCAGTTATGTTGGTGAAATTAAGCGATAATTAAGAATCAAATATCTAAAATTAGAACTGCAAACAGATCGATAGAGAAAATAAAGTCTCTGGCATTGTCCATGCCTTCTTACTGCTAAAACTGAAATAATTCTCTCCGAATAATATTAAGTCAACCAACACAACTTTCTCCCATATCCGCTTGTAACATCGATACATGCTATCGATGCGCAAGAACACACACATATATATATATGTCATATATAAATATATATATATTTATATAAGGGCATTACTACAGAATAATGCCACACAACATATATTTTGTACTGTACTATGTTGATGAACGGAAACTATATTTCATTCTAGTAATCGCGAAATCGGTCGATAGATAGTTGAGTTATTTAAAAGTTGGTTTCTTCTGGTGGTTGCTTTCTTCGCATTCGGTACTAAAATGTGTTTATTTGGGAAGTCTGTTGTGTGGCATTATTCTGTAGTAATGCCACTTATATAAATATAAACGAATAATTATATTCTTGGGAATAGAAATTTCCCTTATGAATTTTTTTTTTTTTACACACTGGCTTCCTTGATAAAATTCTTGTAAAAGATTTTTATCTTTTTTTTAAATTTATTAATCAAATATATGTCATATATATATATATATATATATATATATATATATATATATATATATATATATATATATACCGTTCAACTATACAGTCATACATGTATACACACGCATATATTCACTTATACTAGGCACAATGAATGCATAACGTTGAAAAAAGTTAGGAAATGAAAGGAAGTGTTAAATCAGCGACCATTCTGAATAAATTGGAACACGCTTACAAAGTAATAAGACTCACTACATTTTTTTTTTCTCTTTCTGGGTACCCCCCCCCCCCCACACACACACACACAAACAAAAACAAAAAAAAACTTACCTCCCAAGCATTGTAAAATTTCTTCATACGTCTGAAAAAAGCATCTTTATCCACTTTGAGGTTAGCCATTATTTTAAGCTGGTGTTATTTTTCCAAAGGAGATAGAGAGAAAAAAAAAACTTCAAAGAGGTAAGTAAGATATATATACAGGGAAAAAAAAGGCGACGGGGGTAAAAAAGCAGGGCAGCAGGCAGTGAACTGCCGCACAAGGGGGGAAAAATGGCGCGAGTTTGTGTTGTTTAATTCTCTATCTCAGTACAGAGGAGAGTTCTCTTCCTGTTCCTTCCTGTCCCCAATGCAACCAACATTTTTTTTCTTATTTATTTCTTTTATTTCATCATTTTATCATTTATGTTGCCTCCTAAGTTGTGAAAGAAGGACATTAGGCTCGAAACAACTGATTATTTAACTTTAAAACACAGTTGTTATGGAATTTTCCTTGTTTCTTATTAAGTTTTCATAAGGCGGCAAGCTAACAAATTCGTTACCGCGCCGCACAAAATTGCTCAACGGCATTTCTTCCGGCTCTTTACATTCTGAGTTCAAATGCAGCCGAGGTTGACTATGCCTTTCATCCCTTCAGGGGGGGGGGGGGGTCGATCAAATAAATACCAGTTGAGTTCTGAGAACGATGTAATCGATTTCACCACTTCTCAGAACTGTTTGATCTTGTCCCAAAATAAGAAGAAACAATTACTGGGTACATAAATTTGTGTCTGACGCTTGTAACACTTTGATGATGTCGATATTGTAATGTAGTGGTGATGTTTCTTCGTTTATTTCAAATACCCACGACCCAAGGGAAACCAGTGGTGAATAGAGTCCACCTTGCGTGACGGGTCGAGTCGCAAGCGAGTCATTTTCAAAATGGCCGCCATACCACGTGAATTGTAAACACAATAAAAATTCAGGAGAGGTGCTGCGTCCCTCTCTCTATCTTTCTCTCTATTTCTCTCTCTATATTATCTTCTTATTTATCTAACTCTCTTTCTCTTTCTGTCAGTTTAAACTTTCGTTTTTTTCCTCTCAATGTACACAATTACACGCGCGCGCTTTTATATACATACAACACTAAAGAGATTTACGGAATAAAATTTATATAAATATAGTGTATATATATATGTATATATTTCGTTTAATTTTGATTGTCGGAAAAGAGTATTCAATACCAGAGTAGTAATTAATAGTATATTTTATTTGGGTCGAGTTAATCGCTACTCTGAGTTTCACAAATAAACGGGTAACTTTATATATATATATATATATAGAGAGAGAGAGAGACATACATATCCACACACACATCTTTTCCCAAATGCTTCTAATTACCCTTTCTCTTTCTCTCTCTCTAGACCCATAAAAGAGACAGTCTTGTGTGATCGGTAAACAACCATGTTTAGATTTACGATTTTCACAACGCTAATTTCTCTGAGAGAAGCATGAATGTCACACAATGTCATTCTTCGTCTACTCCTTTTCACTTTTAGCTTATATAACAAATCTCTCACTTTCTTCTCTCTTTTAATTCCCTATTTCTTTCTCTCTCTCTCTCTCTCTCTCTCTCTCAAACTCACTACTTCAACATTCATTCTTATACATCTACCATTTTCTCTTTCCATTCTAGTTTCTTTTCTCAATTCACGTATAATTCTCTTTCTATTCCATATTTTACTTCCCTTTCTCATGTCCTTCTAGTCGCTCTCATTTTCTCCCGCCTTTTCTCTACCATTATACGCTTCCTATCTCTGTCTTTCTTTCTATCTTTCAACTCTGATATTTCTCTGTTTTCCCCCCCTCTCTTTCTCTCCCTATCTACTTTCCACTCCCTCTGTCTGCTCCTCTCAGTCTTTGTCTCTTATTTCCTTCGTCTCTACTCTCATTCTCTCTCTCTGTCCCTCTCTTTCCTCTCTTTCTCTATCATGTTTTCGTTCTCTTTCTCTATCTCTCTGTTGTCTCTCTCTCTCTCTCTATCCCCCTTTCTCTCTGTATCACTTCAGCTTTACTTTCCCTCCCCATCCTTCTACTCGACGACTTACTATCTCAACCAAAAAGCCGCTAGAAACAGCAACTAAATCACAGTGTATATTATACTTCTATTATGCTGAATGCACATCGCATTCTGTCTGCAAAACATTACAACTGGAGATCAACGGTTAATAAGCGTTTCTCTCCATTTCGAACAACAGAAGGGTTGAATTTCTTTTACTCGGCGTAGAACAGGTGTCCCACGCAACCTGATTCAGAGGACACCGGTTTTCTCACCGATGTTTACATTCTTCGCCAATATCCGTTTTGAATCTTTCATTCACTTCAGTTATTGGACAGCAACGATGCTGGGGTCCTACCTTGACGGGTTTTGATCGGGCAAATCACACACCCATCCCAGTACGTAGGTTTTACGAGGTTAATGCGGAATCGCACCTCTCCTTGAAAAATGCATTTTGTTTTTTGAAAAACTATTTGGTAAATTTTCAGATTAACACCCTCACGATCTTCACTAGGATGTTAGGGTCAGGGTTAGGGTTTAGGGTTGGACGGAATACACACACACACACACACATATATATATATATAAAACAAATAATAAATGAGTATATGCATATATACGTACAAGTATGTGCATACCTACATCTACCTGTATATATAGGTGCATATCTGGGTACGGGACGTTACAAACAAAACGTAGACAAAAAAATAATAATAACCAGAGTACAGAAAACACACAGGCCACATAGAGAACATTTTCCTTCATCAGCTGCCCCCATTCTAACACAGGCGTTTCGATATATATATATATATATATATATTATATATATATACATGACGGTTCAGCTCAAGGTTATTGGAGAAGACACTTCCTCAAAGTGTTACACAGTGGGACTGAACCCAGAACAATTTGTTTGGAAAGCAAATTTCTAACTCCACAGCCATGGCTGCACCTATACATGTGTGAGTCTGTATGTGTGTAACCAAATCTAAACAAGGGAATAAATGATAAAACTATTCCAAACATTAAAAAAAAAATGCTCAGAAAAATGAGTCAATCCCTCTAAACCAGGAGTTTTCAAACTTTTTGACTTGCGGACCCCTTTATATTTCAGGCTTTACCCTTATAAACGCTTATGAAATTTATACATAAATATTTGCTTAAAATATCATATATTTTTACATTTATTTATTTAACAGTATTTAACAAATTGTCAATTAAAAGATTTCGATAAAAAAACATATATAAAATCAAATTGCCCATAAAAAGTATTTGCTGTCCACGGACCCCCCCTGTCTTGTCTTTGCGAACCTCCTGTGGTCCGTGGACCACAGTTTGAAAACCCCTGCTCTGAAATACAAATGTCACTGTAAAACACTACATTGCATCATTTTAACTGTTTCTATGTTAAGCCGGAATATCAAATTACAGGCAACAATTAGTAAACTATCATAATAAACATTCTAACTAAAATCAATTTAATAAGTTATGGTTGCAAAGAGGCATCTTTCATGTATATTTAGCAGAACTCTTTACATCCTTCTCTGACATGCACAGGCATGGCATTGTGACTATGGAGGTCACTTTGTAATTGTGTGATATCAGGTTCAGTGCCATTGCACAGCACATTGGGCAAGTGTCTTCTTTTATACATTGCCTTGGCCCGAATTATGCTTTATGAATGAATCTGGTTGACTGAAACTGTGTGGAAGCCCTATTGTTTCCATGCAACTAGATCTCATAATGCAGGGAAACGGTTGCTTAATCAAGTACCTGCACACCTGGAGAACCACGTTGCAGGTAAACAATTGTAGTGATTAAAAAATAAATGTCCAAATTTACCCCTTCTTGTTGACTCCAATTTTTTTCAGTTATATACTCACACACAACAGATGCCCAAATGCAAACCTGGAAGTACATATAATACTACTCATATTTAATTAATTTCACTTAGTATAACTGAAACAGTTGTAAGGGATAATGATCTATTTGTTGCTGATAATAAACTCTTATTAACTTCAAAATCTCCATCTTCTTCTTTTATATATATACAGGGGTTGGACAAAATAATGGAAACACCTAGCAACACAGCATCATAATTCTGAAGTATCTATAAAACCGTCAAAAGCTTGTTTGTTTTTATGTTTTTTGGTTTATTATTAGTGTTGCTTAATATGTTTTGCTAATACTGCTGTTTCTTTTCAGATATCATCAGAGAAAGGTAATTAAAATTCATTAAAATGACAGATCTATCGGACTTTCAAAGAGATCAAATTGTTGGTACTTGTATCGTAGGTGCTAGCATAATTAAAACAGCTGAAATGTTTGGTGTATCAAGAAGTACTGTCTCGGAAGTAATGACAGCCTTTGAGAAAGAGGGAAAAACCTCCTCTACGAAACAAAACTTCGGAAGAAAACTAAAACTTTCAGATAGGGATTGTTGGAATCTTACCCGAATTGTTAGAAAGGATCACAAAAGTACAGCTCCCAAAATTACTGCAGAGCTTAATGACCACCTTGAGAACTCAGTTTCCACAAAAACTTTTCGCCAGGAGCTGCACAAAGCCGAATTTCATGGGAGGGCTGCAATCAGAAAACGACTACTTTCAAAAACAAACGTTGCAAAGCGTTTAGAGTGGAGTAAAAACCTATAGAATTGGTCCCTAGAGCAGTGGAAGAATGTTATTTTCTTAGATGAGTCATCCTTTACCTTATTTCTGACTACCAGCTGAGTATACGTGTGGAGATAGCCAAAAGAAACATTTGACCCAGACTGCCTTCTTCCAACTGTTAAACATGGAGGAGGATCTGGGAGGGGGGGGCTATATCTTGGAAATCCGTCAGCCCAGTGGTTTGCCTTCATGGCAGAATTGATAGTCAAGACTATTTAAGCATTTTACCTGATCAAATTCATCCTATGGCTGTGGAACTGTTTCCAGAGGCAAACACAATCTTTCAGGATGATAATGCACCAATTCACAGCTAAAGTTGTTACTGAATAGCCGAGGAACATTCTAGTGAAATTGAACATTTTATCTGGCCACCACAGTCTCCAGATCTCAACATAATAAGTACTGGGGCTGATTCATTCAACTAAAATTCTTTGAGGCAATGCCCCAGCATGGCCACAATCGACTGAAACAAGTAAAAGACAAAAGATAAATAAAAGTTAAACAGGAGAACAGGGCACCACTACATCATGCCAAAAATCCCGACATTGCCATAAGGATACTAGACCACATACTGCTACAGCTTGGGCTTCAAGGGCCCACTGCTCTTCAATATCTTTCCAAAAAGCCTGAGAGACCTACATGGGGTGGATGTAGGTGTTTTCAAAACCAAATTGGATCTCCTACTTTGCGACAAGAAACACATGTGGGCAGTAGCATCAAACTCTCTCATTCACCAAATGCTACATGTCAGAGGAGGTTTCAAGTAGTGAATGTATAGTAAAGCTAACAGTGGTGTCCCAGCATGGCCATAGCCCTTCAGCTGAAACTAGTCAAAGGAAAAAAGATCATTTAAACAACTATTTTTCTACATTTAGTAGCATAATTTTTTATCTGTCTGTACAAGTATCAGCCTAATAAAATATTTTGCTTCAATGTTTTTATGTATTACAGAGAATATCAAAAGATTTTAACCAACATTGTATGTAATAAACTAGGGGTTCCCAACTGAGGTCCACATGAATCTCCAGGAGTCCACAGAAGCTTTAAGGGGGTCCTCAAGTAAAAAAAATTGCACTTTGTGGGTTCATATATAAATTTTGTTTACTAGGGGAGGTACCTGTATTCATTGAAATTTTCAAGATTTATATTGGGAATTTATATTAGGAATATAACGAAATTGTTTCATTGTTAGTTTTTACTAACCTACAAACAAATATTTTATTTCAAAAATTTACATGTGCATATATGGAGTCCACAGACGATAAGATAGCTCTCAGGGGATCCACAAAGAAAATAAGGTTGGGAACCCCTGTAATAGACAGATGGTGACATCTTCTCATTTATAGCTGCTTAGTTGGACAGAAAAAGAGGGATCCGACAGATTAATTTCAGTCTTGTAGTGTAACATCTCATCAGTGTCCACAAAAACACTCACTGCTTATAAACTTACAGCTACTAAGGGATTGATTAAATCTGCTTCACTGATTTTCATTGCCATTCTCATATTATAATGCAGAGCTAGTTTGATTGATAAATTACTGGTGTGTTAGCAGTGTTTAGTTTCATTACTATACTGCATTACTGAGTATATATCTACACTACAGCTAACATTATAGCAACCAGATGTTCTTAGATAGACAAATGTAAAAAGCTTGTTTTCATGTACAAAACTTTTGTGGCTATGGAGATACCGAAAAGTGACAACTGAGTTGATTTTTCATACAAGAGTTTATTAAATAAATAGCAATGCCCCACCTCAGTAGAGTTTGCTCTACTGAGGTGTGGCACTGCCTTTTGAAAATCGTTCCATAATCCTTAACCCATTCATGTCGAAATTTTTCTAGTGAATGAAATTGCCTGAAAATTCACTGATACTATTATTTTAGCCTAAATAACAACTGGAAAAAAGTTTGATTGAAATCCGTTTGATACACTCTGCATACACATTAAGAACATGTTTTATTCTTAGATACAGATCCTACACAAATCACAACTTGTATCAAGAATTTCTTTTATATCTTTATAAATTGTCGGTTTAAATGGACGATCAGCATGAATGGGTTAATCTGAAAATCTACTGAAATTGACAACTGAGTTGATTTGTCTTAACACTTGGAGCATCTCCTGAGACTTCATAGCATTTTAGGCAATCATTTCATCTGCTTCCAATACACTTAGAAACGCAGGTAAGCTTATTAGCAGGTGAGACCTGTTACTTCTTTATGAAGTAAAGAGCAGATGTTCCAGTCAGGCTATATACTGTTTGGGGTAAGATATACTTGTTAGTGGATAATAGACTTTTCTGCTAGTCTTAACTTTCAAATTTGGGATACAAATCCAGCAATAAATTTGATGATAATGTTGGTGGTGGTGGTGGTGGTGGTAGGTGGGAGTAAACGGTTACAGCAACCCCATTGTTCAACTGGCACTTTATTTTATCATCCCATCCCTCCCAAGAATCAAGGGCAAAGTTGACATCGGCAGAATTCGAACTCTGAATGTAATGAGTTAGAAGAAATTCTACTGAACATTTTGTCCAATTTGCAATCAGTCCTCTCTTTTACTCTTTTACTTGTTTCAGTCATTTGACTGCGGCCATGCTGGAGCACCGCCTTTTAGTTGAGCAAATTGACGCCAGGACTTATTCTTTGTAAGCCTAGTACTTATTCTATCGGTCTCTTTTTGCCGAACCGCTAAGTTACGGGGACGTAAACACACCAGCATCGGTTGTCAAGCAATGGTGGGGGGGACAAACACACATACATATATATATATATATACATATATACGACGGGCTTCTTTCAGTTTCCGTCTAGCAAATCCACTCACAAGGCTTTGGTCGGCCCAAGGCTATAGTAGAAGATATTTGCCCAAGGTGCCACGCAGTGGGACTGAACCCGGAACCATCTTAAATTAGGAGAAAATATTGATTTCTACAACAAAATAAACAAAATAACAATTATAAGATATTATTTATCAGGAACAACATTCAAAATTTATATAACATGGGTATCTACCAATTCATTTCCATTAAAGTAACTACCATTTAATAAATAATGCTGTTTATTTCTTACCATTTATATTTTAATAAAGCTTTGATTTTCTATTTTAATTCAGTGCCGTTATAGTTATGTCCCTTGATTTTTCTTCCACGTTAACATTTATTTTCCAATTCTGTTGAGATATATTTTGTAAAATAAACACAGACTGAACATGACGAGCAATTATATCGTTAATTAAGCGAGACTATAATAGCTTAAAGGTAAGGCCAGCCTTGCCGAACAATGTTTAAGTTAAATCATTTGGAAGGGGAACAACTTACAATATAAAATTTGAATTACTTGATTTAAGTCCCAGTTCAAGAGAGGGGAAAGGTCGATTACATCGACCTCAGTAATCAACTGGTATTTATTCTATCGACCCCAATCCCATTCACCTGTAATTTCTACAAACGTCATTTATATGGTTGTATTAAACCGCATTATCTCAGGAGAGTGGATTATAAGTTACGTTATTTTCCAGTTTAAAAATGGTGACCGCACATAACCTGGAAATTATTGTCCGGGCAGTCTTACTAATTATGGAGTCCAGTATCAGAGAGACCCTCTGCAACTTCCGAGACTCTCATAATATTAATTTCACTCTTACAATTTTGGATTTATCTCGAATCCTAATTGCATCGAATTTTTCTGGAATCATCATTCTAATTACAGAGAGAAAGAATAGAAAAAATAAGTTATAAATAATGAGAGAAAGAGGAAGATG